>NW_018128564.1:32027-35193 GCF_001952655.1 Monopterus albus
TGCACTTGAATTTCAGCACCTGAATGTCACAGTCTGAATTGTGAGTTGATTGAACTTTCTGGTTCTGAATAGTGCTTCTTGAAATAAACGCCTTGAATATATTTTTTGAAAATTAGACATGTACATTTTTATATTTGAATTATTTAAATAATATTGGTGTGGTTTGAAATCAAAATGATGTATTTTTCTAACTTGAAAATCTCTACTTGCAATTTCACTGCGTAAAATTCAGAGTGCATTCATTCAGAATATAGAATTCAAAGTTTAATATTTCAAAACCTATTATTCAGATGCTGATATAGATTCAAATCTTTATGAGGCCGTTTTGCTTCCATACTTTCACGTCAGTCTCCAAAACACCAAAAAAGTCTTAAATAACACCAGAAAAAGTCGCTAGTCGCTTTTGAATAAAAAAAATAAGGAAAGTCGCCAGATTTAGCGAGAAAGTCGTGAAGTTGGCAACATTGTTTACTGTGTCGGTGGCGATGACGGAGTGGTGCATCACAACAGCTGGCACAGATTTGACGTGATCACACGCACCTGGTGTGAGTTAGCAGCCATGTCCTGCCATGTGAGCGCAACAGTGCTGAATGGGTCCATCTATGCCGTGGGAGGCGTAGATGAAAATGACCGACTCGGTTTGAGCTCTACAGCCCAGAACGGAGGAGCGACGCCAGCTGCACAACAAGGTTAGTGAAGTGAGAAAGCATCTGACTAATTCAGAGTAACAGAGGGTAGTACAGTATGATAGTTATTAGAACATTATTTAAGTTGCAGGACTTCAATGCTTATGGTAAAAAAATAAAAATAAAAAACAGGTAAACAAAATCAAATTCCACAGTTAGTTTCTGACCAATGGAATAACTGGGCTCTGTCAGACTAAAGGACTTTAGCAACCTGTTGTATATTGTGTGCATGAAAGTGTTTAGAAATGTGTGTGGTGACATTAATATGCCATTTGTGTGAAGGTGCTATTAGCAGAAGTGTAGAGGCCTGTAATTTACATCATAGGTATACTTCAACTATGAGAGACAGAATGAGAAAAACAAATCCAGAAAATCACATTGTCTGATTTTTAAAGAATTTATTTGCAAATTATGGTGGAAAATAAGTATTTGGTCAATACCACAAGTTCATCTCAATACTGTGTTGTATACCCTTTGTTGGAAATGACAGAGGTCAAACGTTTTCTGTAAGTCTTCACAAGGTTTTCACACACTGTTGCTGGTATTTTGGCCCATTCCTCCATGCAGATCTCCTCTAGAGCAGTGATGTTTTGGGCCTGTCGCTGGGCAACACGGACTTTCAACTCCCTCCAAAGGTTTTCTATACACGATACATGGCCCCATTCATTCTTTCCTTTACACGGATCAGTTGTCCTGGTCCCTTTGCAGAAAAACAGCCCCAAAGCATGATGTTTCCACCCCCATGCTTCACAGTAGGTATGGTGTTCTTTGGATGCAACTCAGCATTCTTTGTCCTCCAAACACGACGAGTTGAGTTTTTACCAAAAAGCTCTACTTTGGTTTCATCTGACCATATGACATTCTCCCAATCCTCTTCTGGATCATCCAAATGCTCTCTAGCAAACTTCAGACGGGCCCGGACATGTACTGGCTTAAGCAGGGGGACACGTCTGGCACTGCAGGATTTGAGTCCCTGGCGGCGTAGTGTGTTACTGATGGTAGCCTTTGTTACTTTGGTCCCAGCTCTCTGCAGGTCATTCCTGGGCTATTAATCAATCAGATCGATCAGTTAATTTAGGGTGATGATTTAAATGTTTTTAAATGGGAAGAAACCGGAGTACCCGGAGTAAACCTGTAACACCACAGGAGGAGAATAGATCCCCCCCTCCCAAAATCTACTGGGCTATTAATCAATCAGATCGATCAGTTAATTTAGGGTGATGATTTAAATGTTTTTAAATGGGAAGAAACCGGAGTACCCGGAGTAAACCCGTAACACCAGGAAATGCTTTGTCCTAAGACAAGCTACTTCCGGAAGTGCTTGCAGATGGACAAGCACCTGCAGATCTTACTGCCTTTCTTTGGTGGCTTAGTCATGTGCTTTATGAAAGTGTGGGCGATGTAATCTTCAACTGATGTGCCACTCACTAACAACTCAAACACCGTGTTTTTGTTCCTTTTTTTGCAGAGGTCCTTGTACACACGTTTGTCCAGGTGTTGGAGTGCTTCATCATTAAAGTCAACATGTTCGGCCTCCATGAGAGCCTCTATTTTGTCGAACAGTAGCCCACCGCGTATCTCTATTTGATCTGCAGTCATTGCGAAACCTACTTTGTTAGCAAGCCTTACCAGCAGTTTGCTAATGACTATCATAAGTGCAATGCTCTTGAACACCTCTATTACACAGCTCCCATAAGAGAATGACTTGCCTGATGCCTCCACCGCCTGAGCTGCTTCATCTATGTGGCTCCTCACTAGCGGCACCAGACGTTGTGCCTCGATTTCCCGGGCTTCGTCTCCCCCAGACGTGCTCTCCTCTGACGTTTCCTGGCCTCCAGAGGAGCTGGATGATGATGTGACCCCGGAAGCTGAGGTCTGTGTCTCATCCTCCTCCGAATCTGAATTCACGCTGACGACCTTTAGAGGGGTCTGCGGTGTTCCGATCTTAGCGGTAGGTGGACAGCATCTACACAGAGACTGTAGTTTCACCTTTAACATTTGTAAGACATAACGAATCGTGGCACAAATTTTCCCCGGCAGACTGACATGCGGTTCTTTGACGGGCTCCGCCGTGTCTTTGCCAGACAGGGCTCCGGTTACAACTTCTGTAACCTCATGTGTGGTCAGGGTCGCCAGCGGGTCTGATGCGGCACTGAATGCCTCTGTTCTGATGATGTTAAGACCCTTATCAATAATCGGAGGGAGTACACAGCCCAGACTGGACAGCACGTCCTCTTTAGAGCTGTGTTCGGTTATGCTCTGAAGGGCCACATTGAAGCGTTTACCCAGGTATCGGATAACCTGCAGAGTCGTGTCTGTCACCAGTGTTTGTGTGTCCTCGTCCAAGTCCCTTTCCACAGCCACGGTTTGGACAATGGACTGGGTCACTGGACGAAGCGTTTCCACCATTAAATCCAAGATATTCTCAGTCTGTGTACTTCCGTTCATTTTAACTCGTGTTTAAAACAGTAACTTCTGTG
>NW_018128565.1:0-1123 GCF_001952655.1 Monopterus albus
TTTTTTAATGTGCAATTTTTAATATAAGCAACACATAAGAATTTTTTTCTTTCACAATATTTATTTTAATTGTATTTTCTAATAGTCTGATGTAAATAAAGTCTAATCTAGCCAGAATTTATTTTTGCCCTATGCTTCTGTAATTCATATGATCATTTATTATGAGTCATAAATGCTGAAAATGGCATAATAAGAACTTCTGAGATAGCAGGTAGGTTAAATAATAGTCACAAAATCATTAGTCCTAAGTTTCATGTCCCTTTGTTACATTTTTAAAGATAATAAAAAAATATAGAAACCAGCTGAAAGGGGTGAATATTGTACAAAACTGCAGAGGTTTAAATAACCTTATATCTGAAATAAATTGTATCATTAAATAATTGAAAATAGGCATCAGGCTACTATATGATACTAACCAAAACAAAGTAGCTTTCACAGGTAGTTCACAATAAGGCTTAATGTTCAAAGTCATTTTATTGTCATATGAACAGTAAGGAAACATGTTTCCCTGCACAATGAAATTCTTCCTTTGCTGTCTACAATGAATGCCAAACAATATAAAGTCTAAATCTAAAATAACTACAAATACTAATGCAAAATAAAACCACTTGAAAAATATAATAAAAATATAAGAATATATGCTACATTCATTATATGTGCAAGAGTTAACAATGAATGTGCAATTATACATGTACAGTGAAGCACGTTTCCTAACTGTGCATATGACAAACAAACCCTTTGACCTTTGACAAACTGAGAATGTAAACAGTCAGGTGGAATTATATGAAGTAATTCCTGATTATAAACTCCCATTAGCAGTTTAGGAGTCTGAAGGCAGTAGAAAAAAAGAGTGTCTTAGTCTAGAAGTCCTACATTTCACACTTCTGTACCTCCGACCTGAGGGTAGAGGAGAGGAACAGTTTGTGCTGGGGGTGGGTGGGGTCCTAGAGGATGGAGGCAGTTCTCCTGTGGACTCTGTGGTAGAAGATGCTCTGCAGAGAAGGCAATGGAGTCCTGGTGATCTTCTCAGTAGTCTTTACCACTCTCTGCTTGCGGTCCATCACATGGTGATATAGCTGGTCAAGACACAGCTGTAGTGTAGAAGTTTATTTATATATATATA
>NW_018128565.1:8690-9782 GCF_001952655.1 Monopterus albus
CTTCCTGTCTCCAGTTTCGGGAGACAACACCCTGAGATGTACTTCGAAAACAGGAAACATCTTGTTCCTGTTTTCAAACTCACAGCGCCCAACTCACATGTACTTAATGAACCCATAGCCACTCAGCTCAAATAAGTACAGATAATAAAATAAGTACAAATAATGTCTATATATGAAGTACATACTGTTCTATGGCATAGTTCTTTTGGAATCTGATTTATTTTTAACCACTACACAAGCTTGTAACCAGAGCTCTGGCATCTCCTCCCTGCCAGTTCTTTTTGCTATGCATGCAATGTACTTGTGCTTGCTATTTTTACTATCTTGTACCTGTTATCCTGATAGATTCCTCTGCCCTGTGTTTCCTTGTGCCTCCCAGCTGTCCGTCTCCTGGACCTGCACCCTCCTGCCAACCTCCCTGGACTCTGCATTCTGCAACACACGTCCCCGGATCCGCCACTTGTTCTCTGTGAGCACTACGCTGCCTAGCTGCCTTCACCCTCTCCTGAGTCCTCAGGCTTTGCCTCAAACCCAAACCTCGAGTCTTGGCATCTCTACATTTCTCTTTGTTCACTAAAACCTGAGTAAACAACTGTGATTATCGGCTGTCTGTTGTCCTGATTTTGGGGTTCTCCTCACCTTGTGAGCTGACCAGCTTAACACATGCCAGTGTTCAAGGCAAGTTTGGTGGTATTCTAACCATTTCATATCAGCACGCTCACTATCTGCCTTTGTCCAGAAATAACTCTGAGAACATCAAAATAGAAATCAAGACATATCATCACATATTGTGAAACTACATTTTAGACCAGTCAAAAGATTTTGAAGATGTTTCTGAATCATCTAGATGAATACAGTCTCATCCAGTATTAGAGGGATCAGCTCTAGGTTTCCAGATTTCAGGGATTCAAGCTTATATATATACAGTGGGTACGGAAAGTATTCAGACCCCCTTAAATTTTTCACTCTGTTATATTGCAGCCATATGCTAAAATCATTTAAGTTCATTTTTTCCTCATTAATGTACACACAGCACCCCATATTGACAGAAAAACACAGAATTTTTGACATTTTTGCAGATTTATTAAAAAA
>NW_018128565.1:17977-26580 GCF_001952655.1 Monopterus albus
TGCCATGAGATTTTCAATTTCAGAGAATCAACAATCCTGTATTGTGACAATGATGTGAAAATACTCTACCAAGCGTGCAAGATCTTTTGTGAAAATTTCATTTCAGACACAAACTGTGACCCGTTCAAAATCCCTGCCTCAAAGTGTACAGGACAATTTTCCTGAGGTGAAATGCTATTGCTGTTCCTTGCATCTTCAACTATGCACACTGGTATAAAAGTTTTTCCACAGTGTCCATACAATGGCTAGAATATCTTACACAGATGCATGACATCCATATTCAGCACGCCTTGAAAGGTGGCGAAATAATAATAGGAGATTACCATGTTGACAGGCATGCATTCATTGATGGGGTGGAGTATGTTTTTGAGTTTAATGGTTGTTTCATCATGGGTGCCTAGAGTGTTAAACTCTGAGGATGTCTGCCCTTTCACAGATCTGACTTTTGGATGTAAATATGAAAAATCTATGGAGAAGATTGAAAAGCTGTATAAGGATCACAGGGTGACTGTCATGTGGGAGCACGAGTGCCTTGCTGTATGTAAAGCTAAAGGTGTTTCCATAGATTTACCACAGCCACTCAACCCCAGAGATGCTCTGTATGCAAGTCGCACATCTGCAGTCAAACAGCCACACAGCAGCTGATGATGAAACGGTCTCATACATTGATGGAAACTCGCTCTACCTGTAGGTGATGTCAGCGTCCCATTGTTACTACCCTGTGGGGTATCCCGTAATCATACACAGCAATTTGACAACTACAAAATATATTTTGGGATCATTAAAGCCGTTGCCTCCCCACACCATCTGTATTTCCCTTGCTACCATATAAAACATCCAGGGGAAAATTGATGCTCACACTGTGTAAAAATTGCTCAGACACCAACAATCAGACCACAGATTGCAGCCACAATGAGAAGGAGAGGGCATCAGAGTTCAACAGAGCCATTGACCTGGGGAAATCATTAAAATCAATAAATATATAATAAAAATATGGCATTTTGAAAAACAATCCAACACTGTCAAAAGAATTTTTAATGAGGCAACGAAGTCACCGGAATCTTTTTAAGTAATTACTTCGCTTGCAGCAAGGAGACAAGTCAACACAATAGTACAGAGTTGTCTGAGTGAGGTAGGTTCATACAACATAAAGAAAGTCACTTTCAGCTTTTCCCATTTAGGGGTTGCCACAGCGAATCATCACGCTGACGACTCGCATGTTAACATTTGGCACGTGTTTAATGCCGGATGCTGTTCCCGACGCACACGCAATCTAGAAGGTAATCATACTGGAACATGTTTAGCCTGCAGTTGACAGTTGTGTCTCTCTTTGTCTAGAACATTCTGTAGTTGGGTATATCACAATACACAGAGTTTCACATGAAAGATGGAAAACATCCTTCAGGCCTACACAGTCAGTTTTTCACATGGCTCTGTTATGAAAGTTTAAAACATATTAAATAGCATAAATCACATTTAATAGCAGAATTTTTATAACAAACACACTCTTTGGGAAGTATATAAAGGCCTTTCTCAAAAATAAGCATAAGCATAAACATAAATTTTATTGCCAAGTATTATCAAAAATACAAGGAATTTGGCTCCAGCCCAATGGCCCCCAATGTGCACAGCAATAAAAACTGAATAAATACAGACTAGGTACAGGTTAAAAGAGCACAAATTAAAAGTGCAAAACACAGACTAGCTGTTCATGAAAAGTAATGGCCCAGGGGAATAAACTGTCTCCGTGTCTGGTTTGTTGGCATACATTGACCTGTAGTTGTCTAGAGGGGAGGAGTTCAAACAATTTGTGACCAGGATGTGAGGGGTCTGCAGAAATCTTCTCTGCTCTCCTTGTGGCCCATGAGATGTATAGGTCCTCCATGGAGGACAGACTGGCACCAGTGATTCTTTCTGCAGTCCTGACTGTCTGCTGGAGTCTGTTCCCATCCTGTTTGGTTACTGAGCCAAACCATAGAGAGATGGAGATGCAGAGAACAGACTCGATGATTCCCCAATAAAACCGAATCAGCAACTCCTGAGACAGGTTGAACTTCCTGAGCTGACGCAGGAAGAACATCCTGTGCTGTGCCTTTTTAATAATGGCGCTGATGTTGGTTGTCCAATTCAAGTCCTGAGACATTGTGGAGCCCAGAAACTTGTAGGACTCCATGACTGAAACAGTGCTGCTGAGTATAGTGAGGGTAGATAGGGTGGGGGAGTTCCTCCTAAAATCCACTATCATCTCCACTGTATTCCATGTGTTCAGCTCCTGATTGTTATGACCACACCACAGGGCCACTGTTCAACCTGTTTGTAGGCCAACTCATGACCATCATGAATGAGGCTGATGACCATTGTTTTGTCTGTGAACTTCAGGATTTTTACAGAGGGGTCTCCTGAGGTGCAGTCATTGGTATCATGGGAGAACAACAGTGGGGAGAGTGTTACACTCCTGGTTTTCTTCCTGGCCTGGTTCACCAATTTGGCTTGATACGTTGAAATCCTTTTGCCAGTTAGGGCTTAGTTGTGACTGCACATTGGGCCGGGGCAGGGTACACATGGGATGGCTACCTGAATGGGGCCGAAGCCAATATCAATCGATCACAGAGTAAGGCTTATTAGCTGATTCCCAATGTATTCGATTACCGTAACCTCAAACCAAATAGTACACAATGTGATAACATGAAACAAACATCTTAACAAACTTTTAACTAGTTTTAACCTTTTACCTCATTTTAGGTTTTAAATGCCCAACTTCATGAAATTATCTTATGGAGGTACATAGTGCTATTTATACATATTACACTCTCCCCCACTAGAAAAAATGTCGTCCCGACATTGTACCAACAAAACATTCCCACTCCATTTTCACTCATCGACAGTTCGTCAACATGAGAGTGAACCATGTAAGCTATAACCCTCAAGGCAATTACTCTACCACAGTTCATGCCTGTAGACTGAAGACCATATGAAGAGTCTGTACTCAGTCTATGTGTGAATCCTCACATTAACAGTCTGTTATCTGTGTTCGAAAACCATAGGGAGAGTCTGTCTCCCTCTGATGACAGTCTGTAAGTACAGCCCTTAAGTCATCCATGGAAAAGTGTCATAAACTTACATTTGCTGAAGTCCATACATACCAGGGGACTGGGCATAATATGGCTGTAGAACTGGCGGCCACTGGACCAGTCCTGGATACACAGGAAACAGGTGCGATGCAGGCTGGACACTGTAACAAGATGGGGTGCCCAACTGGTCATATATCATGCGTCTTGGCGGATGTCTCTCATGTTGCGGCCGGTGGAGTGTCTGCCCCTCAGTTTCTTCAGGTGCAACAGGTGAGGGAGGGGCAGATGTTGAGCTGCGAGGCTGGTCACCGGCCACTGGATCCTTCTTCTCTCTCGTTGTCTCCTCAGCAGGTGGGTCAGGCACATCCAGGTTGCCTCGAGCAGGTGGCTCTGGTGGGTGTGCAGCAGGGACTGGTACTGGATGTTGGTGTCCCACTGCTGGGGGTGTTACTTCAACTGGAGAGCCTGATGACTGGTTCACAGGGAGGTAAGGTGGTGGGTAATTAAAACAGCATTCATCACCACTATCATCATCCGATTCATGAACATCTCAAGCAGGCTTATCTTTCTCTTTTCTTTTGTGTCTTATAGGATTGCCTTTTCCAGGTGCTAAAAGCAAGTGGTCACATGACATGAGCAAGTTTCTGTGTAGTACTCTAGATCTTCCTCCATTCCCTTTTTCCATTTGTCAACATAGTCTCTGTGGTCATTAAAACTTGATTCTGAATACAGTCTAAAAAGCATATCTACTGGGAGTCTGGGTGTCCTACCAAACAGTAGATAAAATGGTGAATAGCCAGTTACCTCGCAGCATGTGCAATTGTATGCATACACCAGTTTGTTGATAGATTCCTTCCAGTTTGACTTTTGTGTATCACTTAATGTCTTAAGCATTTGTAACAATGTCCTGTTCATACGTTCAACTTGGCCGTTCCCCATCGGGTGATAGGGTGTTGTCCTGGACCCGGCTATTCCACTTAATTTCTTTAGCTGACTGAACAACAGATTTTCAAATTCACCCCCTTGATCATGGTGAATGCGGGAAGGAAAACCAAACTTTAGAGCATAGTCATTGAAGATAAGGTTTGCAGCGGTCTTTCCTGACTTTGAGGTGGTGGCATAAGCTTGTGCAAAGCATGTACAGTAATCAACAATCACCAAAATATACTCATATCCACCCTTACACTTGTCAAGGTGGAGGAAGTCTATGCACACTAATTCAAAGGGTTGTGTTGTTACAGTGTTCATCAAAGGGGCTCGTGCCATGGCAGGGCTTTTTTTGTTTGACACAGGAGCATACCTTGGTCACATAATGCTCAATGTCAGACTGCATATATGACCAAAAGAAATGGTCATGTATTAAGGACACAGTACGGTCAACTCCTTGGTGGCCCATGTTGTTGTGAAGTTCTTCAAAAACCATTTGTTTGTACTGCTCTGGTAGGACTAACTGGATGCGAATCAAAGTGACTCTGCACAGGATGCCATCACTATCAAGCACAAGTTTATCCCGCTCTCTAAATAGACATTTTGTTTCAGAACTGAATGTCCTCAGCTCCTTGGAGGACGGCCTTGAATCTGCTTGTTTACATTGTAATACATGACTTATAACAGGATCAGATTTCTGTTCCTCACTCAGCTGTGCTTAATGGCCTTTATGGCCGTAATTGATGCTTCAGTCGCCTCCCCCCTTGCGGTAACAGACATGATTGCTGTTGACAATGTCCATGAAGCAGGGCACTGTTCTTAGGTTCCCAGGGCCTGTACGGCAGCCGCAATAGTATCAGGTAACAACTCCTCAGAACAGTCTCTCATTAATGTCTCCACATCAAGGAGTATCCTTGATAAAGCATCAGCATCACCGTTTTCTTTCCCTGGTTTATACTTTATAGTAAAGTGAAAATCAGCTAGTTCTGCAACCCAATGTGAGGTTGTTGCATTCAGCTTCGCTGTTGACAGGATGTATGTTAGCCTAGTTTTTGTCGCTATACACTGTAAATGTTGGGGCATAGTATAAATGGTCTCTGAATTTGTCTGTGATGGCCCACTTCAAAGCTAAAAACTATAGCTTGCCTGCATGGAGGTGGTAATTCTTTTCAGCCGCTGTTGATGTGCGGGAGCCATAAGCAATAACTTGCAGTTTACTGTCTTGTCTTTGATACAACACTACTCCTAGTCCTTTATGTGAGGCGTCAGTGTGCAAATGGCTGTGTGAAGTCTGGAAATCCAAGCACAGGTGGGCAGAGCAAACATTCAATAAGTTCCTCCAGTGCACTCTGGTGCTGGTCAGTCCACATGATTTGTTTGGCTGAGGGCACAACTTGACTTGCCTTTCTAGGTCTTGTTGTCTTTTTTGTAGTGTCTGGATTATCTGTGTCAATGTCTGCTTTCAAGAGCTCATACAGGCAACTTGCTTTTCTGGAAAAGTTTCTTATATATTGTCTATAGTAGGAAAGAAGGCCTAACATTTTCCTAAGCTGGCCAACACTCTGTGGTCTCACGTCCTTGAGTGCTTGAACTGCTTCAAAATCGGTGGGATCAACTCTGCTGCCCTCCACTGACACTATTCTGCCCAAATAACGTACTTCAGATTTAAACATGTGACACTTACTGGGCTTTTTAGTTTTATGCCAAAGTCCCTGAGCCTCTGCAACACTTTCCTCACATCCTCCATGTGGTCCTTGAACATTTTGCTGTAGACCAACGTGTCATCCAGATAGGGGATACAGATGTTATCATGGAGTCCATCCAAGCACTCCTCCATGCAACGTTGGAATGCAGCTGGGGCGTTCATTAGTCCAAAGGGGATGCGTATCCACTCACGATTTGCCACCAAGGCCATCCATGATATCCTGGACCTGTGGTATAGGCTGGCAGTCAGAATGGGGCTTCCTGTTCAAGTCTCTGTAGTCTTTGCACAATCTCAATGTGCCATCCTTTTTCCTAACGCACACAACAGGCGAGGAGTATGAAGAATTTGACTTTCTAACCCAGCCGTGTGCTATTAGGTCATGTAAATAACTTTTCATTTTCTGGTATAGTGGGTGTGGCACTGACATGTAGGTGCATCTCACTGGCTCAGGGTCTTTAAGTGAGATAGTCATTTGCAGGTTTTCTATACAATCTATGTCATTATCTGATTTTGAGAAAGACTGACATTCTTCCCTAAGCATCTGCTGAACTATTACTTTCTGTTCTTCACTAAGGTGACTGAGGTCTACAGGTGGGTCCCACTCTTCACTGGGGCCAGGGACTTGTGTACTTGTGTGGCTAAAAGTTGCCACAGATATGGGTTTCTCAAGAAGCAGGTAAGATAGCTGTAATTGTTTGGACTGTACCAACTACTGTATGACCCGGAAGGACAATATCATGGTCAGTCAGATTAGAAACATCTACAGTGATAAAAGGCAAAGTACCCCTTCTGATCATAACCAAAGTGTCAAAAAACTCAAGGTTATCAGGCCACTGAGGGTCTAAGTCTGGCTCAAATAGCATTGCCACGCCCTCGTTAAAAGGCGGTGTGGTTACACGACACTCAACTCATATGCGACTTCGTTTAGGCACGGTAATGCAGTCCTTTTTTGTCTTTACTTTAAACTCATCTATTTTATGCGCACTGACGGCCTGCACAAAGGCCACAAAGTCCCCGCTCTTAGTCTGACCCGTCACCTAGGACCTGTTTGCCTTGGGAAATCCTACCAGGGGCATATAGTCCCCGACAACATAGCTCATTGTTAGGAACGCTCTGGTAGGGAGGTGAGCGAGTAAAAAATGACAGACCCAGGTAGCTGACTTCGGTGCAAGAAGTGCTCTATTTATTTACAGTGACAATAATTATGTGTACAACCAGGTGAAGGAATATGGAGCAAAACCGGGTGTCGAGCGGCAGTCTTGGAAAACATACAGTTAGTGATGGGATGATAAGGAAGAGGCCGGGCTGCGGACACTAGGATTCACTCCTGGACTGGTCGTGGTGGTTGGTTGCTGAGGGTACAAAGTCAGAGAAACAGTTAATGGGAGACTGTGCATCGACCTACGTGGTGGAGTGATGTGGAGTTGTGGAGGTCCGTGGTCCGGAGAAGCGATAGCGGCTGGGAAGACAATACACGGGGCACAAGGCAGGAACGGAGCTGGGATGAAGAGCGGTGGAGTGATGTGGAGTTGTAGAGGTCCGTGGTCTGGAGAAGCGATAGCGGTTGGGAAGACAAGACACGGGGCACAAGGCAGGAACCGAGCTGGGATGAAGAGCATGAGCAAATATATATATATAGAGGACAAATAATAGGTCGGCCTAGAAATGGGCTACAGTATAGAAAGAACTGGCAGGGAAGTAGACGATGAGCACGGTATAAATAGGAAGAAACTAATCAGGTGCAGCTGGTGGTGATTCAGGTGACGTGAAGCAGGTGTGTCAGATAAAGAAATCAGGGGTAAGGGAGCTAAAATAGAGGGAGAGAAGGGAGAGAGGCAGGTGCAGCCGGGCAAACCTGACACTCCTAGGATCACTCGGGTACTCAAACCCCTCCACCACAATAAGGTGGTGGTTCAAGGAGGGGAACAAACATCTTAACAAACTTTTAACTAGTTTTAACCTTTTACCTCGTTTTAGGTTTTAAATGTCCCACTTCATGAAATTATCTTATGGAGGTACATAGTGCTATCTATACATATTACAAGAGCACACATCCCTGGGAGGCACCTGTGCTGACGGTCCAGGTGCTGAATATGGTTTTCCCCAGCTTCACCTGCTGCTTCCTGTCTGTCAGAAAACTGGTAATCTGCTAACAGGTGAGGGCAGACACAGCGAGCTGGGTTAGTCTGGAGTAGAGGATGTCTGGGATGATGGTGTTAAATGCCAAACTGAAGTCCAGAAATGGGATCCAAGTATAGGTGTCTGGTGAGCCTAGATGTTGCAGGATGTAATGCAGTGCCATATTGACTGCATCATCCATGGACCTGTTTGTTCGGTTAGCAAACTCCAGGGAATCCAGCCAGGGGTCTGTGATTGTCTTCAGGTAGGCCAGTACCAGTCTCTCAAAACACTTCATGACTACAGATGTCAGAGCGACAGGACTGTAGTCATTCAGTTCCCTGATGGAGGATTTCTTGGGAGTGTGGTGGAGCATTTAAAATAGGAGGGAACTACACAAAGCTCCAGTGATCTATTGAAGATTTGTGTGAAGATGTTAGCCAACTGGTCAGCACAGATTTCAGACAGGAGGGGGACACCTTGTCTGGGCCTGGTGCTTTGCTGATCTTTTGTTTCCTAAAAAGGCAACACACATCTCTTTCACAGATCCTCAGAGTTGGTGGGCTGATGGGGGGAGAGGTAGTCCTACAGGAAGCAGCTACTGGTTGTGGGTACAAGATGAGGTAAGAGAGGGGTGTAGAGTTCTGCCTCTTAAACTTACAATAAAACTCATTCAGCTCATCAGCCAATTGATAGCCCTACACAGCAGACGTGGGGGTGGTTTCCTGTACCCGGTGATGTTCTGTAGACTCATCCACACTGACAATGGTTTGTTGGCCCAA
>NW_018128565.1:28462-34141 GCF_001952655.1 Monopterus albus
TTTTGCAGATTTATTAAAAAAGAAAAACTGAAATATCACATGGTCATAAGTATTCAGACCCTTTGCTGTGACACTCATATTTAACTTAGGTGCTGTCCATTTCTTCTGATCATCCCTGAGATGGTTCTACACCTTCATTTGAGTCCAGCTGTGTTTGATTATACTGATTGGACGAGACTAGGAAAGCCACACACCTGTCTATATAAGACCCTGTCAATATGGGGTGCTGTGTGTACATTAATGAGGAAAAAAATGAACTTAAATGATTTTAGCATATGGCTGCACTATAACAAAGAGTGAAAACTTTAAGGGGGTCTGAATACTTTCCGTACCCACTGTATATGAACCAAGGTTTATTGTTATTGTATTTGCAGAGATTCTTAATGGGCACACACGCAAAAACTGATATATGATGTCATCGTGTTTCTTAATGGGCACACACACAAAAACTGATATATGATGTCATCGTGTCAATATACTAATCCAAGTCTGTAGCTGTGGCCTCAAAAACACTCCAGTCTGTGCAGTCAAAGCAGGCTTGTAGCTTTGACTTTCAGTCCAAGTCCAAAGCAGTGAAAAAACTGTTTTGACCGCAGGCCTTTCAGCTTTAAGTTTCTGTCTATAAGTGGGAATGAGGTGGAACATGCAATGGTCCCAAATGCCCAAGGGCTGCACAGGAAGTAGAGCAGTAGGCATCCTTAATTGCTGTATAGCAATGGTCCAGTTTGTTTTGTCACTGGCCAAATCCTGCTCTTGGCTGATCAGTTTAAGAAACTACAGAAGCAGAAAGGTGTGATCAGGGTTCTGGTTGATAAAAAGGCCAGTCTGAGATAGAAAAGGAAGCATTTATTTCAACAGGGCAGCTTCATTCTACCTCTACTCATGGTGGCTCTGCCTCTAGTTGGTGAACTAGTCGGCAAGCTGATTAGAAAATAGTTTTGTGTGTCAGACCTAACAATGGCTGCCCAAAAGATGTATCTGATTTCTCCTGACCAGCTGAATAAACTACATGCTGGGAATTCTATACAAGATAATGTTGAAACAGAGCTTGATGCTGGCATGAGATATATTTTAGAACAGAAAGGCATACGTTCTGATGCAAAAATGAAAAAATTGAATTTGCAAAAATAAAAAGTCACACGATTAGATTGACCCAGAGAGCCTGAAGGACCACAGCTTGGAGATGCTACCGCAGCACCTGTTGGTGTAGCTGCAGGAGCCCAAAAGTACATTATGTGTCAAGTATTGGAAAATATTCATCCCCAGTATAAGATAAATGCTGAATACATTTGTGGTGGTTAAAAATAAACAAGGTACCAGTCCAGAGGTAATATGTAATAGAACAGTATGTAGTTCATATATAGATATTATTTGTAATAGTTATGTAAGGGTGAGCTAAGTGTTTATGTAAGCTTGATCTGTTTCTCTTCTCTTGCTCCAGCAGGAAAATCTTGGACTGTGTCCCCCTTGTTTAACTTATAGGTAAACATCCCGAGCGACTTCCTCCTTAGATGGGGAATGGACATAGCTTCAGCCTTATGTGAACTGTTTGTGTGCCCTGTTCAGGTTTAGAAAAAGAAAATGTGCGCTAGGTCAATGCGACCTAGAAGTTCATGTACTGGACATCTTAGACAATGCTCGGAAGAAGGGGTGTGGAGCTGGCATGAGACTGTGTCTCTGGCTCAGGCCATAGAAGGCTGTGTAACTGCGAGCAGATAAAGGCTAGGATAGCTGGGTTAGGGGAAGAAGATGAGAAAATTAAAGATGGTGTGGCAGCCTTGAGTGTACTTGTGGACCCAACCGGGTGGAATGGACTCTGACTGATGGTACCTTGTGACCAACAATAACTGACTGGTGCCCTGACAATATCCTTATTTAATACTTTATCTATTCCATTGCAAGAGGAGTGATTCTGTTCTCTGTTTCCTAACTACCAGATGACTTAGTTAACTACTACTTTGTTCAGAATAATTGTAATATTAAATGATCCTTTAAATTGGGATGATTTGTCTGAATTGATTTAGTCTGTATCACATTCTAGCCACGACAAACCTTGGCGTTGTCTCTGCAGGTAGGAGTTTAAGGTGGGAGAATTTTAAATTTAATCTCCTATCTTGACTATCCTCCAAAAAATTTGTGTGAAGGGGAACCAAATAACTTGCTTTATTCTGACAGGTGGTGGAAGACGGCTGCGATCACTAACACCATTACTAACACTGATGTAAATAACTTGCTTTAAATGTTTACAGTATACATTGAGGTTGTTGATTGTTGTTTTTACGTCTGATGTTTATGTGATTGTGAAACAGCCTATTAGGATTGACAGAAAAAGGTATAAGTTGTCAGACAACGGATTGAACAGCGTGAAATTATGAGTTATAAAGGTGTCTGCATCTGATTAAAATTTATGGTGAGGCTGTGTAGCAGAGGTCTGCCCTATTTGTGGTTCTACAGTTAGGATTTGCTTTGTATAACTCAAGTAGGATTGAATATTTGTAAATTTGGCAGTAAAGGTCTTGAAATTAGGAGTATGTGTTTCTGTAGAGTAGGCAGACTTCTGCGCCCCTGCAGTTGGGGATTTGGCCATAAAGTGATTAAGTTACTCCACTAATTAGAGACAAATAACTGAATAGGACTGCAGGGTTGAGTGTATGAAACTGGGTGGACTTGATCAGTTTGGATTATCCTGGTCTTTCCTGCAGGAAACTGTTCATACTTGGCCAGAACAGAGATGAAATTCCCACTCAAAGCACTTTCTGTATATGAATAAGTGTGGACTTTAATATGTGTTTAAATATGTGAACATTTATTTGTTTGGTGTTGTGTAATTGGCCGTGATGTGTGCCTGGAGTTAGGGACAGTAGGATGACTGAGAATTGTGTGTGTTGCAATTTCTTGTTGTTGTTGTGTCAATTTCATGTGTTTTCAGACGGTTTACTGTGTTGCTGAGGTGAGTATAAGACTTATTTTATATTTTTGTGAAACAATGAGTATGTGGGGAGTAATTCTCCCCCCCCTTGCTCCATTTGTGTGTGTGTTCTGCTACCTACTTCCTGTGTAATATGTTTGTGAGCTGCTCACTCTGTGAATGTGTGGTCAGTGTGTGTGTGAAGGTATAGGATTTATTAACATTGTGTAAATAAGTAACTGTGTGTTTGTGCTGGTTATTGTTGTTGTTTTAAGGAGAACAAGAGAAATACAGCCAATTGAGTGTTAAAAGTTATGAGATGACAGACTAGATTGAGGAAGCTAAATTTTGAGCTATAAATATGTACGAGTGTCTGGATTGGATTTAAAGAAATAAGTTTATGATAAGTAGTGCAAGGTTTGTACTGCTGATGGGTCTACAGGTAATTGAAGCTCAAAGAGTAGTCACAACGATTGAAGAAGCTAAATCACAGATGTTAAATTGACTGGTGAAATTATAGTAGTTTCTGTAGAAGCAGACGACTTGCGCTCGCAGTCCCAATTGGAGAAAACAAATTGAATTAGCTTAACTGTGGGGGGGTATGAAGCTGGGTTTTGTCGAGATTTGATCAGTTTTGACATTAACCTGGCCTTCTCCGAAAGGACACATTAAGCAAACATTAAACAGTTTGTGGAACAACTGTGGGGAATTTATTTGTAATAATCAGCTGGTGCCTTGATCACACATATATATTACCCACACAATTAAACATTGTGTGGGTAATATTAAATCCAGCTACAGCCCTGTAGCCTGGGAAGTATTTATGCAAAGGCTAAGTGACTTGAACATGTCTTTGTCTGGTTGTAAATTGAATAGGAATAGGATATAGCCCTGCCCATAATCAGTTCTGGAGATGGCAAGAGGGTGGTCTTTCATGTGCCTGCCAGTAGCTTGGCAGAGGTTGTAATATTCTCTCACTGGTGAGGTTTAGAGAAATGTATTCTAAATTACAATGTCTAAATTGAAAAGGATTTAAAATTCTACTGCCTGCACAAGCATTATGAAGCCTTATAGCAGCAACCACATAGCTGGCTGTGGTTCCTAAGGAATAACTTCTCCTGGTGAGAGAATGTGGAATTGGTAGGGATGGTACACAGCTGTTTTGGTGTATGGATAGATGGTGTTTCATGCCCTATTCTCACTGCCAGAGACACTCACTCTCTATGTAAACATGTATGTAAACATAGAGACTAGGGAAACATAATCTGTAGCCGGAAGTTACTGTCAGCTGCACACATTAAAACAAATTTGTCTCTTGCCCAAGTGAGTTTTAATTTGAAATCTATGGAACTGAGGAACAGGCGCTCACAAAAGTATATGTCAGAGTGTAATGGACTGTCTACTTCAAACTCTCGAGACCACAAGCTCTGGCAACGATCCTCTGTTGGGTGCAACCTCGTCAATAGCCAAAGATTCCACCTGCCCTGTTGTGTCTTTGTAGAATAATCTGTCAGAAAACTGATTAATCAGGGTATATTTTGAGGTTTTGAACAGCTGTGCTTTGTCAGGTTTGCACGGCTGCACCTGCCTCCCGCTCTTGATTTTCAGCCTCGGTTTACTCCACACATTCACTAATTAACACCAGCTGCGTTCACTTAGTCTTCACTATACCTATACCCAGCTCACACACCTCTCCCTTGCCATTTTGTCGTTGTTCTTAAGCCGACAGCCAGTGCCACTTTTTACTCGTCCTTGTTTTCCTCTTGTGCCTCTAGTTTTTTTTCTTCTCCCCTGGATTGTTTTTCTGCCTTCCCCCCAGCTCCTCGCTATGCCTGTCATGCTCCTTCTCTCTACTGCTGCCACGGACAGCTATCTTCAGACCATACGCCTCACCTCCCTTCCCTCCTCCACCAGCCAGGTTGATACACAGTCCTACTAACTACCACTGATCACTGCCACCATCTACTCTCAGTCTCCTCAGCCTGTTCCACCTCCACCGGCCAGCTAGTGAGTAACCCTTGTGTTCCGCAACTTGGCCCACCTTCTCCTAACCCCCATAGTGACTGTCACCATGCTGGTCAACACCCGGTTCTATAGACTATAAGTTCAGTATTCTTGTATTGTTCTCACCGCACCTGTATATAGCTGTATAGCACGTATTAAATCTGCTTGCACCGAAGTCAGTCCTCTGGGTCCACTTCCTTCATGTATTCGCCCTCTCGTGAGTGTGCGATCTTAACATGCTTAGACCATTCAGTCTGTGTAGCACACCCATTGCACAATGTTCGTACGTGCAGTAAGCACAAGAGTAATTATCGCCGCCAAAGTCATTTCTGAAACATCTCGGGTTGTAATTTCTCACAAAAAAGTCAAGCAATTGTTCCTACGCCAGAAATCTGTCATATTCCCAAACACGGCTATGAAATTATTATAAATTCACATTTTTTCCACTTTAAACTTTAGAACTACATCTGCCTAAAATATACATATCAAATATGAATTATATTTCTGGAAATTTTAACCCTTTATAGCCCAGTATGTTTATATAACTCCACAGTTTTTTTTTGGGAAAAAAATGAAGAACTAAAATAATTTCCAAAAAATACATTTCAACCAGTATTTGATTATTAATCAAATCAAATCAAATTTTATTTGTACAGTGCCAAATCACAACAAAAGTCATCTCAGGACACTTTACAAAGTAAGGTCTAGACCTTACTGTTATCACTATTATTACATAGGGAAAACCCAACAAATCCCCCTTGAGCAAG
>NW_018128565.1:34921-35042 GCF_001952655.1 Monopterus albus
CTGTTCAAAATGACTCCAAGGTTCCTCACAGTAGTACTGGAGGTGAGAGCTATGTCATCTAAAGTAACTATATGGTTAGATAGCAAATTTCTATCATTTTCAGGCCCAAGCACAATGACTT
>NW_018128566.1:0-3842 GCF_001952655.1 Monopterus albus
TTGGCCAATAAAGGTGATTATTCTTATAACACAATGAGAACAAGCACCGCACACACATTCTGATAAATAAATTCCAAGTACTCAAAAATTGTCAGAATCAAGTATTTGAATAACCAAGAACAGAATTTACATATGTGCATATTAGCCACGGATTTTACCCCAGGATTTGAGTATTGCGCCTTAGTCGACTATTGTATACTGTAGTCCCTCATACTTTCACCTAGCTTATCCCTGCAGTGAGGTATTGTACAGTCTGATGGCTGTGGGGAGGAACAACCTACGGTAACGCTCCTTCTTACACTGGGGATGTAACAGTCTTGTGCTAAAAGAACTGTTCAGAGCCTCTACTGTGTGGTACAGGGGATGGGAGGGGTCACGCATGATGGATGTTAGTTTTACCAGCATCCTTCTGTCCGCCACCTCCTCGATGTAATCCAGGGGGCAGCCCAGGACAGACCCAGCTCTCTTGACTAGCTTGTTTAGTCTCTTCCTGTCCCTGTCCGTGCTACCTCCCGCCCAGCCCACAACAGCGTAAAAAACAACAGATGCCACTACAGTATCATAAAAAGTCCGAAGGAGTGCCCCCTGCACACCAAAGGACCTCAGTCTCATAAAAAAAGTGGAGGCGGTTCTGGCCCTTCTTGTACAGGGCATCAGTGGCCGCGGTGGCTGTGGCTCATGAGTTAGGGCAGTCGTCTCCTGACCTGAACTCCTAGTCTGCCTGCATGCCTAAGTGTCCCGGAGCAAAACACTGAACCGTGAATTGCTCCCGGTGACTTGACTAGCGCCGTTGTGTGGCAGCCTGTTGTCATCAATGGGTGAATGGTGTATCATCTCCTGTAAAGCACCTTGGCCAGTGCAACACAGTGTGGAAAAATGCGCTATATAAATACAGCCCATTTACCATTTCAGTGTTTTCAGTCCAATCCATTTTGTTGTTGAGATGGACCCCCAGGTATTTACAGGTGTCCACAATCTCAATGACTGAGTCCTGAAAGCTCACCGGAGTGAGTGCTGGTGATTTCCACAGGGGGTCAATCACCATCTCTTTATGTCTTACTGGTGTTCAGGACCATTCGATTTTCCTCACACCACTTCACAAAGTCAGTAACAACCCCCCTGTATTCCTGCTCATCCCCCCCGATACACATCCAACAATGGCAGTGTCATCAGAGAACTTTTGTAGGTGACGGTGGTGGGAGTTGTACTTGATGTCCGACATGTAGAGGGTGAACAGAAAGGGGGAAAGCACCATCCCCTGGGGCGCCCCCATACTGCAGACCACCACGTCTGACACACAGTCTTACGAACTGAGGTCTGTTTGTGAGGTAGTTAATGATCCATGCAGACAGGTGTTGGTCCACACCTGGCCCCTCAGCAGTGACGGCTGGATTGTGTTGAAAGCACTGGAGAAGTCAAAGAAAATGACCCTCACCATGCTTGTCCACTGACGGAGCGTTACACGGTGTGGCGAGAGCAGCTGTCCATGAACATTCAGATGGACAAGCTGATTGAACCGGCCACACCCTGCACTTTTTTCCAGGCACCCCCGTTTTCAGTGGTGTGCTGGAAATTCACATGACTTCACCTGCAAGCTGCACTTTGCTGATGGCAGAGCTGCAGGTGCTGTTAGCCAAAGCAGCTACTGTATCTCCGTGGTGCCACTGGGGCAGGAGTGCAAGGGCTTCTTCTCATGCTACTTCCTGGTTCCCAAAAATTCAGGAGAAATGAGACCCGTTCTCGATCTGTCTCTCTTCACCAACTACATATTACAGAGACAGTTTCACATGCTCACCACAAACAAGTACTGGAATTTGCATCCCAGCGACTGGTTTACTTCCATCGATTTGTGAAATGCCTATTTTGTTCATGCACCTATTATCCCCAACACAGGGAGTTCCTGCGTTCCTCCTCCAGGGGTGCACTTTTCCAGTACGACAGTCTGCCCTTCGGCTATTCACTGGCCCCCCGCATGTATTTCCAAGTGCGTGGAAGTGGCGTTAGTACCGCTACATAGAACAGGAATCAGAGTCCTCTTTTAACTGACAATCTGATTCTGATGGCGTGCCGTAGACCTCAAGCGGGTTTTCACACAGGGGGCTGGTGCAACACCTGACAGCTGGTTTTTTGCAATAAACCCATACGGAAAGAAAGAAGGACAAGCGCTCACCGGTGCCCTCCCAGACAATTTTTTACCTGGGAGTGCACTCAGATTCATCAGGCTGCCCTTCAGCTACTCACTAGCAGCCCCACTTTTTTCCGAGTGCAGTGAAGCAGCGCTAGAACAGCTATGCAGAGCAGGAGTCAGAGTCCTCTTTTATTAGACGACCTGATTCTGATGGCATGCGCCAGACATCACACAGCAGTGCTGGTGCAACTCCTGACACAACAGTTTTTTTTTCAATAACTGGACAAAGAGCTCTCCGGTGCCCACCCAGACAATCGTCTGCCTGGGAGTGCACTTATACTCTCTTAGCATGGAAGCGAGGCTGTGACCTGCCAGGTGAGAAGTGTTTTCATCTCTCCTGCAGTGCATTGTTCCCCACACGAGAGTAGCAGCTCTATCTGTCATGCTTTTACTGGAAACAATGTCAGCCAGTCATGTCGTAGTTCCCCTCGGTCTTCTTCATACAAGGAAGTTCCAGAGTTGGTTCGGCCGTCTGCACCACAAGAGGCGTGTGCTCACGATTCCCCCCTTGGTCCAATCAGACCTGGAGTACTGGGGAACTCCCACCATCAGCACACTGGGAGTTCCCCTGGGCAGAGCCACATCACACATCTCGGTGTTCACAGACTCGTCTCTGCTTAGCTGGGGAGGCACATGTCCGTCACAGGCTGTGGGAGGATGGTGGGATCACACCCCGTCTCTCCACATCAACTGTCTGGAACTAGCTATGGTGCTGAAGGTGGTGAAACACCTTGCACTGGTGCTGAGAGGAAGACACGCAGTGGTGCAATCAGACATTGCAATATGTCGCATACATCAGCTGTCAGGGCGGTGTTGGTTTTGCCGTCTGCTGGAAACTGCAGGAAACTCCTGCTCTGGGCTCATCACATCCTGCTCTCTCTCAGAGCCACGCGCGAAGAACCGTGCTGTGGATCTCATGTCACGAGGCAGACCTCAGCCCAGCAAGTGGAGGCTGAACCTGTCCCTTTTTCAGACACTGTGGGACAGGTTCGGCCCAGCAGTGGCAGGCCTGTTTGCAGCACTTGGGAATGTGCAGTGCCACCTCTGTTTTTCACTGAACGCTCAAGAGGAATGGCTGCGCATCCTCCTGATAGCTCTGGAGCACACAAGCAATCTCTCATCTGCTCGGCGCAATCCAGCAGTGCCCCGTGTCAGGTCAACGGCTGTGGGCCTGGCCCCTGAACGGGAGTGACTGGAGAGCCTAAGGTTGCCTCCGGCGGTCATACACGCAATTCAGTGCACGAGAGCTCCGTCTGTTATGGCACCTTACGCTGCAAATGGTCAGTTTTTCAACGTTGTCGCCATTGTGTGTGTGTGCCCTTCCTGCACACACGCACTCTGGGTGTACGCTCTCCATGGTACCCATGTATATTGATTATATTTTATATTGTTGTTTGTGGTTTATAATTTATACAGTTTTATTGCAATGTACAGCACTTTGGTCCACTCTGGTTGATTTTTAGTGCTTTATAAATAAAGTTGGTATGGTATGGTATGTTCTTTTTTCGCCTAATTATGGTCAGCTACCGGCACTGTCACGCTTACTGTTCCATCCATCTATCCATCCATTTTCTTCCGCTTATCCGGGGCCGGGTCGCGGGGGCAGCAGTCTAAGCAAAGATGCCCAGACCTCCCTCTCTCCAGACACTTCCTC
>NW_018128566.1:3879-5765 GCF_001952655.1 Monopterus albus
ATGTGGAGGAGCAGCGGTTCTACTCTGAGCTCCTCCCGGGTGACCGAGCTCCTCACCCTATCTCTAAGGGTGCGCCCGGCCACCCTGCAGAGGAAGCTCATTTCAGCCGCTTGTATCCGGGATCTTGCCCTTTCGGTCATGACCCAAAGTTCATGACCATAGGTGAGAGTCGGAACGTAGATTGACCAGTAAATCGAGAGCTTCGCCTTATGGCTCAGCTCCTTCTTCACCACGACGGATCGGTACATCGACCGCATTGCTGCAGAAGCTTACTGTTCTCTGTTGGTAATATTGCTATTACTACTGTGAGACAACAGCTGCATAATACGGGCATCTGACTAGCTCTGTACGCTGATAGCACCCATATGCTCTTGCAATTTAACTATTATCTGTGCGCCCTTCCCTGCACTTCTCCTCCCCTGTTAACAGAATAGCCATTCTGCCTTTTTACAGTCTCTTCAGGACTGTGAAAGTGCGAAAGGTGAATCCAATAGCGACAGCTCTTAGAGGGCTACGCCTATACTCATAGAAGCTTACTGAACGTAACCATTGTCCTCGTGTTTGGTTGACTTGGCATACAGTGACCTGTAACGCCGTGCACACAGGAGGAGTTCAAACAGTTTGTGACCATGGTGTGAGGGGTCTGCAGAAATCTTCTCTGCCCTCCTTTTGACCCATGAGGTGTACAGGTCCTCCATGGAGGGCAGGTCGGCACCGATGATCTTTTCTTCAGTCCAGACTGTCCTCTGTAGTCTGTTCCTGTCGTGTTTGATTGCTGAGCCAAACCAGACAGAGAAGACAGAGCAGAGAACAGACTCAATGATTCCTCTGTAGAACTTTATCAGCAGCTCATGGTGCAGGTTGAACTTCCTGAGCTGGTGCAGGAAGTACATCCTCTGCTGTGCCTTGTTGGTGATGGTGCTGATGTTGGATGTCCACTTCAGGTCCTGGGAGACAGTGGAGCCCAGGAACTTGTAGGACTTTACTGGCGATAAAGTGCTGCCAAGTATGGTGAGGAAGGGTAAGGTGGGGCACTCTTATTAACGTCCACTGTTTTGAGCATGTTCAGCTCCAGGTTGTTGCGACCACACCACAGGGCCAGCTGGTTAACCTCCTGACTGTAGGCCAACTCACCACGGTCTGAGATAAAACTGAAAACCATTGCACCATCTACAGACTTCAGGAGTTTAATAGAGGAGGGTGGTCCTCAGAGGTGCAGTCATTTGTGTAGAGGGAAAACAGCAGCGGGGAGGGCACAAAACCCCTGGGGGGAGTCTGTGCTGTTAGTCTGGGTGCTGGATATGGTTTTTCCCCAGCCTCACCTGCTGTTTCCTGTCAGTCAGAAAGCTGGTGACCCACTGAATTTATTCCCTTATTTTATTTTTTAGCTCATGGGTCTGCTGGACAGACAAGTGCACACACCTCCACAAAAATGTCTTTGCATCAGGTGCATAGGTCAAGTTAAAATTCTAGTTAATTAACAGGATTGTATTCCACACTCTGATTTGATGCCACACAAACAACATTTCTACTTTGTCTTCTTCAGTGTATCATCTTGAAATGATCAAACAATACCCAACACAAGCGTTACAACACTTTGAAGGCAGACTGAAAAATTCCAGTAAGAAGCTGATAAATAAGATGTATCCCTCTTTTTCCCTCTCACTACATCAGTGACATGTTCCCTGCGTCTCTTTATCCCTCCAGAGCTGCCTCAGCAACATGTCTGTGAGGAGGAAGAGGTTGTGGCTGACCAACAGCTCTGTGACCAGGAGAGGAACGCCAGTCTGGACCAAGAGGACCCAGAGCCTCCAGAGATTAAAGAGGAACAGGAGGACGTCTGTAGCATTCAGGAGGGAGAGCAGCTTGGACTGAAGCAGGAGACC
>NW_018128566.1:6006-6426 GCF_001952655.1 Monopterus albus
AGGAAACCAGCATGTAGACTCAGGATCAACCAGTCACAGTAGCAATGTGGACAACTCTCCCATGTCACAGACTGACTCTGATCCTACCACAGGTAACAAGTCCTTCAAATGTGGCACTTGTGGGAAAGAATTTATGTATAAGGCCAATTTGATTGTACATTTGAGAATCCGCACAGGTGAGAAGCCATATCCTTGTAAAGTATGTGGGACGAGTTTCACACGTAGTGATGTCTTGTTGTCCCACATGAGAATCCACACAGGTGAGAAGCCTTATGTTTGCAGTACCTGTGGGAAAGGATTCAGGCGGGGCTCAGACTTGACTGCTCATTTAAGAATCCACACAGGGGAGAAGCCGTATTCTTGCAAAACATGTAGAAAAAGGTTTACACATAATCAACACTTGTTGGTCCACATGAGAAT
>NW_018128566.1:27270-37061 GCF_001952655.1 Monopterus albus
AGCAGAATGCAGGGGAATATCAGATGGACCAGGATTAGTAGAACTGAGGACTGTCTAATGTTAATCAGTAAAATATTGAAGAAAACCCTCACATACTGCTACCAATGCCTTAGGATGAGAAGCAAGGTTACACGGGTTGATAACAAAATTAATTGTAGTGAACAAGACCTAAGGTTTATGACGATTACTGATGTCAATGTTGGAAAGGTAGTTTGATTTGTCAGATTTTACAGCCTTCTGATAGTCAGAGAGACAATCCCAGACATGGCAGAGAAAAATGTAAAGTTGGTCCTTTTTCTATTTGCATTCAGCTTGCCGACATCTTTGTCTAGGTGCCAGAGTAGAGTCGTTTAGCCAGGGCACTGCTTGCAACTTGGCTGGTCTGTGTCAAAGGGGGGTGCAGCGTGTTCTTTTATGAAGAATAATCTGAGTCAAGTATCAATTTTAAACATTTATTATCACAATTGAATAGACTATCGAATAAAGCAATTTACAGAGCTCTGGGTTCCTCTCTATCTGAAGCCCTGACCATCAACAGCAAAACCGTTCAGCTCATCTTCAGGACAAGGGAACGCCTCCCCTCCTGGAAACCCAATTTCTTATACAATTTTGAAATGTGCAATGTGGGTTGATCTGGTGCCTCTCATGCTGTCCCATTGGTCCTTCGGTCCATAAGTCCTCTCTGGTCCAATCGTCCAAGACCGCGCCCTAGGAAGGGGAAGAAATCCTATACTGCCTGAATTCCTATAGACACACTCACTTCTTCCTATGTTTCCTACTACCTGCTCCATGTTACTAATTAAAACTGTCTTGCCTGTGTGTGTGTGTGTGTGTGTGCATGATGTTTCTACCTTTAAAGCTTTCTCCTCCACATGCGTCCAGATCTAATCTCTGTCTCACTAACCTTGGAAATCCAGTGACCTGCAACTCCCCTCACTTCTAGCCCAGTGGTGATAATAAATTCACTGTGGACTCTCTTAGCCAGAGCTGTAAATCTGATGAGATTCAGTAATTTAGTGGACAAGACACTATAATATTGAACAGTACTTCAGTGACTAATACAGTAAATATTAACCAGTGGTTCAGTGAACACATAAGGTGATATGTAACTATGTAAACATAATTGTGACATATAAGTATGTGAACTTATGTATTCTAAAATAAAATCTTAACTATTCTTTTTCTAATATGATAGACTAGTCAGACACATACAAAGTGAACACACAGGTTAAATAAGCAACAATCAGGGTGTCGGTACAAAATCATTCTTCTTAATGATGTCGTTCACAAAGGATTCATTAATTTTGAGTGTGGATCAGAGCAGCCCCTACCTACCACCACATCAAAATAACCCCACCCAGTTCACCTTATATTGGGTTGTGGTCCTGTGCTCTCTAAAAACCTAATAAGTGCTCTGTATCCTATATCCCCTGACCTTTGTCCCAACACCTCCAGTAAACTAAAGTTCATTCCACCTCTTGAAACAGTATTTTTCAATAATTTCCTCTCCCGCCTGAACCAGGGGTAGCTCAATAAAATATGTTCCATTGTTTTTTGTATTCTACATAGTTCACATTCCCCTGTAGTGTGTTTCTTGATTAACTTCAATGTACTATTTAAACCAGTATGCCAAAATCTCAATCTTGATACCACATCTTCTTCCTTCCTATTTCCAGTACTTCCTCTCATTTCTCCTACTTTCCTTTGAATGTTATAATACAACTGACCCTTGCCATCTTTATCCCACAGTTATTGCCATTTCTCTTTCAGTTTCCTTTTAACTAAACTCTTAACCACAGCCTTACTATGACTTCCTTCCACATATATGTCTCTTTTTTTAAGCACAGCTTTTGCAAGTTTATCTGCTGTTCATTTCCTTCCACGCCAATATGTGCTGGTATCCACACTAGCCTAATATTTATTCCAGCCCTCTGACATCTGAATAGTATACAAGCTATTTCCAGTATTATGTCTTGCCTTGAGTCTGACTGGATGTTTTGAATACTCAGTAAAGAACTGCTGGAATCTGATCCAGTGAGGACTTTCAATGGTTTATGTTCCGCTACCCATTCTAATGCTAGTACAATAGCTAGTAATTCTCCTGTGTATACTGAGAGATTGTCACTGATCCGTTTATTTGATTTCACATTTAATTCCAGTATAATGGACGCTGAACCAATTTTACCATTCACTGTCTTAGATGCATCTGTATATATTTTAAGAAATCCTGCATAAGTTCTATCTATATATCCAGTTACTTCACATTGTGTCACACTTTCCTTCTTTATTTCTAAAAGGCTCATATCTATATTTACTTCTACAAACATTCAAAGTGGGATCACAGATAATGGAACAGTAGGACTTATCGCTTTGTCCTCCGAGCCTGCCTCACTAATCTTACTTTCTATCATCCATCCAAAACTCCTTTGCTGATCTTTCTCTTTTTCTCGACAACTTTCCAGTAGCCTTTGAGTGGGATGACCCCCTTTGTGCCCTTTTAAGTTCACCCAGTAACTTAGTGCCAATTGTGTTCTTCGTAAGGCCAAAGGTAATTCACCCATTTCTACCTGTAGGGCCAAAACTGGTGTTGTCTTCATGGCTCCACAGCACAGCCTTAAAACTTGATACTGTATGATGTCCAACCTGTTCAACAACGTTTTACATGCTGATCCATAATCGAAAACTGATCTGATTAAGCCAATATAAATCATTTTTATACTGGCTCCCCACTCTCTACCCCTCAAACATCTAATAATGTTTATCACTTTCTTGCATCTTTCAACTATTTTCCCTATATGTATTGCCCAAGTAAGTTTCCTGTCAAACCCCATCCCCAAATATCTAAAACAATCTACTCTGTCCAGTTTCTCCCCATACAATTTAAGATTGACTGGAACTTCTGAATTCCTTTTTGTAAAACAAAATTACCTTCATCTTAGACACAGAAAGTCTAAAGCCCCAATATAGTGTCCATTCTTCCAACTTCCCTATCGCTTCTTGCACTTTCTTAGTAATAAAGTCCAAATTTCTACCTCTTTCCCCCTCTTTTCTGCCAATAAAGATACGATAATAGATCTATCTACTCTACTAAATATATCATTTATCATAATAGAAAAGAAAACTGGACTTATTATACTACCATGAGGTATTCCATTTTCTACTAAATGGCTATCCCTAAATATCTGTCCTACTCGTACTGAAATTACCCTTCCGTTTAGAAAATTTCTAATCCATCTATATAGTCTTCCCCTAAATCCTATTTGATGTAGTTGAATAAGCAGTCTCTCCTTCCAAAGCATATCATAAGCCTTCTCAATATCAAAAAAACACAGCCACTACACTTTCTTTATTAACTTGAGCCTTCCTAATTTCATGTTCTAAACACAGAACAGAGTCCACAGTTTGCCTGCCTTTTCTGAAGCCACTTTGATAGCCCTGTAAAATGCCTTTGTTTTCCAATTAATAGATTAATCTTTCATTGATGATACAGTGCCTTGCGAAAGTATTCAGCCCCCTTGAACTTTGTGACCTTTTGCCACATTTCAGGCTTCAAACATAAAGATATAAAACTGTATTTTTTGTGAAGAATCAACAACAAGTGGGACACAATCATGAAGTGGAACGAAATTTATTGGATATTTCAAACTTTTTTAACAAATAAAAAACTGAAAAATTGGGCGTGCAAAATTATTCAGCCCCCTTAAGTTAATACTTTGTAGCGCCACCTTTTGCTGTGATTACAGCTGTAAGTCGCTTGGGGTATGTCTATCAGTTTTGCACATCGAGAGACTGACATTTTTGCCCATTCCTCCTTGCAAAACAGCTTGAGCTCAGTGAGGTTGGATGGAGAGCGTTTGTGAACAGCAGTTTTCAGTTCTTTCCCCAGATTCTCGATTGGATTCAGGTCTGGACTTTGGCTTGGCCATTCTAACACCTGGATATGTTTATTTGTGAACCATTCCATTGTAGATTTTGCTTTATGTTTTGGATCATTGTCTTGTTGGAAGACAAATCTCCGTCCCAGTCTCAGGTCTTTTGCAGACTCCATCAGTCACAAGGCACTGTATTTTCCATAACTTTCTCTACATGTGATGTTAAATCTATTGGTCTATAGCTCTCTGCCAAACTAGGGTCTTTCCCTGGATTACAAATAGGTACAATTATGGATTCCTTCCATCGCTTAGGCAAAACTCCCCCGTTCCATATTTGGTCTTTCCCAGGAGTGGTCTTACCAGATTTCTGTAAGACATTATTCAATTCTGTAAGTGAAAACAACATATAGTACTGTCCTCATCCCTATCATTTTGCAGTCAATCTATATTTCCTGCTCTTGTTCTATCTCTCCCTTCTATTTCCTCTCTACACTATGTACTTTAAGGTACAAAGTCGTTGTTTGTGATTTCAGTTTAAAGCGGAACTTAAGGTTGATACACATCTTGTACCGGGTCTTTACAGTGTGACACCCAGCGGAAGTGAGCGGAGGAAGCTCAAGTATGTTTAGCTTCGTGGATGTGTGGAGATAAAGAGTTTGGTGTCGACGTATCGCACAGAAATATTTCAGTTGTAGCCGATCAACAATGTCTTCACTTCAGTCTCTGAGATTTTTCATAAACGAGCGACTAACTGTTGCTGCTGAGGAAATATTCACAGTCTTGGAAAAAACTGTCGTCCAGTACGAGGAAGAGATCGATCGTCAGCGCAGACTGTTGGATATCGTCTGGAAACCCCAAGTAAAGCTGCACAGGACAGGTCTGTAAAACATGAATGATTCTAATGAAACCCACTGGTGAACTGACAGTAAGACGGGAATATGACTCCGCCAGAATTAGAATTCAGAACCATCTTTATTGTCCAGGTGTGTTGGACACACGAGGAGTTAGACTCTGGTACAGTGGCTCTGAATGTGTTTGTACAATGTTCTTCCCTAAAGCAACGAGTTAAGAAGATGAGGCTGAGAGAACAATACAGAAATGTGCAAAGAAGAAAAAGTAATGTGCATTAGGAAAATAAAATTAAGTTTATATATATAAACAGTTTAGATGTAATGTAGCAAACAATACCCTATACAAGCTTTACAACACTTTGAAGGCAGACTGAAAAACTCCAGTAAGAAGCTGATAAATAAGACGCATCCCTCTTTTTTCTCTTTTCTCTCTCATCTCATCATTGATCTTTGTTCCTCCAGAGTTGCCTCAGCAACATGTCCATGAGGAGGAGGAGGCTGTGGCTGACCAGCAGCTCTGTGACCAGGAGGGAAACTCCAGTCTGGACCAAGAGGACCCAGAGCCTCCAGAGATTAAAGAGGAACAGGAGGACGTCCATAGCATTCAGGAGGGAGAGCAGCTTGGACTGAAGCAGGAGACCGATCCCTTTATGTTGACTCCTACTTATGAGGACAGTGACCACAGTGAACCAGAACCAGACAGTGACCAGCAGCTCCTCTCTCACAGCTCTCCTGTAGCTGAGAGCCAGGATCAGAGAGGAAACCAGCATGTAGACTCAGGATCAACCAGTCACAGTAGCAATGTGGACAACTCTCCCATGTCACAGACTGACTCTGATCCTACCACAGGTAACAAGTCCTTCAGATGTGGCACTTGTGGGAAAGATTTTAAGTGTAAGTCAAAACTGAACCAACATTTGAGAATCCACACAGGTGAGAAGCCGTATGTTTGCAGTACCTGTGGGAAAGGATTCAGTCAGAGCTCAGCCTTGACTACTCATTTAAGAGTCCACACAGGTGAAAGGCCATTCCCTTGCAGCACTTGTGGGAAAAGGTTCACGCACAGCAGCAGCTTGCGGATCCACATGAAGGTCCACAAAGGTGAGAAGTAGGGTAGCAACAGTGTGAGATTTTCCCAGTATATTAACTGTCTTAGAAAATATCATGATTTCACTGTATCATGGTATAACATACTGCACAATTACCATTATCAAAGTTTTTAAAACAAAAGATTTTTTTACTGCAAACCAGGTCCGAAATTAACACTCACCAGGTGCCAGAAGCAGGTAGACTTTCATTTTACCTGCTGGGAACACCATGACAGCCCTGCACAGGTGACAATGGAAACATTGCCAAGCTGTGTTTTATTGCAGAAGTGGTTTTTCATGTAGTCCTGGTTTCATGTCAGATACTGATTGGAATTGTGTTCTGATCAGGTTTATAATGACTTACACAGATTATACAGCACTAAGACGCTCACATTCATTTCATGTTGAGTCCAAATTTGAACACTCTGGGACTGTTGTTATGAAAGGTCTCGGGTGATTTTTCAGCTGTGAGCTCATGAGGTGAGATGTGACATGTGTGAAAGGTAATCTTTAGACTTTGTTTAAATTTTTAAAACTGCTGCGATTATGAGTCTGCAGATGTTTGATATGGCCGTGCCTTAAATTTATTAAAGCAGCTTTGGGATATGTGTTCAGAATTCTAATGCAGGATATTGGTTCCCAGGAAGCAGAAGAGGAGCTCAGAGAAAACTAAGTAAAGAACTGTTGTGATCAGAAGGTTGGTAGTTGAGAGCCAGTCCCAGGTAAACCTAGTGGAATATGTAGACAGTACTGGAAAGAGAATTAGTATACAGGTCAAAATCTGAGTGTGACTATTAGTGAAGCTTATAAAGACGTCTCTTTAATGTTTTGGTTAGCCATGCTGCTAGCATGAACACAAGCAGAAAATATTCAGAATTAAAAACACCACTGGCTACATATGTGGAAAGGGTTAAAGTTAAAATCACAAAAGAATGGTTTTATTATTTGCTTGTTTTATTCAGCTAAATCATTAGCAATTATTTTTTCCTTCAAAACAAGCAAAACATTTGTTGGTAAAAATATAAAATCTGTATGTTTCCTAAAGCTGGTGTTGAAACCTAGATGAAAACCAGAAGTCTAGACCACTTACCCACACAGGACAACAGAACAGTATAAAATATATAACCAAGAATTACTGCATTGTGGTGGTATGCCTCCTCCAACCAACCAAATTCATGAACTCTCACAAACATGAGAGAAAACAGTGACCTTGACCTTTGACCACCAAACTGACTTTACCGGTTGCCAATAGTAAATGTAAAATGATTGATCAGGACATGTGCAGAATATTAATTATCATGTCTCATGAGCTGCCTTTATTTTGTTCATGGATTTGATTTCAGATCAGTGAGTCTCAAGGACGTTGTCAGCTCTGCAGCTCTCACTCATCTACACCCTCTCATAGCAACTTGCAGCACAATGGCAGATGAATTATAGAGCAAACCTAAATTCCTACATTTTTCAGGAAGTAGTAAATAGTGGATTTTCTTTCTTTTCTCTCTCCTTCTTCCACTCACCCCAACCACTCGGGGCAGAAGGCCATCCATCAAGAGCCAGGGTCTATCAGAGGTTTCTTCTATTATTGACTGATATGAAGTTTCTGCATTTGCTAATTTGTATTTTTTTACATTTTATTCTTAAGTTTAAAGAGGAAGTGGCTGTTATTTGAATATCTTTATTTCATCACTACATTAAGTTCATGCATCAATGTGAAAATGATGACATTTTACAGGCTTTACAACACTTTTAAGGCAGACTAGAAGCTTCCAAAAAGAGCTTTGTGAATAAGAATCATCCGTCTTTTTCCCCTCTCACTACATCAGTGACCTGGTCCCTGTGTCCCTTTGTCCCTCCAGAGCTGCCTCAGCAACATGTCTGTAAGGAGGAGGAGGAGGTTGTGGTTGACCAGCAGCTCTGTGACCAAGAGAGAAACTCCAGTCTGGACCAAGAGGACCCAGAGCCTCCAGAGATGGAACAGGAGGACGTCTGTAGCAGTCAGGAGGGAGAGCAGCTTGGACTGAAGCAGGAGACCGATCCCTTTATGTTGACTCCTACTTATGAGGACAGTGACCACAGTGAACCAGAACCAGACAGTGACCAGCAGCTCCTCTCTCACAGCTCTCCGGTAGCTGAGAGCCAGGATCGGAGAGGAGACCAGCATGTAGACTCAGGGTCAACCAGTCACAGTAGCAATGTGGACAACTCTCCTATGTCACAGACTGACTCTGATCCTACCACAGGTAACAAGTCCTTAAAATGTGACACTTGTGGGAAAGGATTCAGGCAGAACTCAAACTTGGGTAGACATTTAAGAATATGCACAGGTGAGAAGCCATATTCTTGCAAAATATGTAGAAAAAGGTTTACATGTAATCAAAACGTGTTGGTCCACATGAGAATCCACACAGGTGAGAAGCCGTGTGTTTGCAACATTTGTGGGAAAGGATTCAGGCAGAACTCAAACTTGGGTAGACATTTAAGAATATGCACAGGTGAGAAGCCATATTCTTGCAAAATATGTAGAAAAAGGTTTACATGTAATCAAAACGTGTTGGTCCACATGAGAATCCACACAGGTGAGAGGCCTTATGTTTGCAACACCTGTGGGAAAGGTTTCAAGCAGAGCTCACAATTGGATGTTCATTCAAAGATTCATACAGATGAGAGGCCTTATGTTTGCAACACCTGTGGGAAAGGTTTCAAGCAGAGCTCACAATTGGATGCTCATTCAAAGATTCACACAGGTGAGAGGCCATATTCCTGCAGTAACTGTGAGAAAAGTTTCTGTACAGCGTCAAATTTGAAAAGACATGTAAGAATTCATACAGGTTAAGAGTTGTATTCTGGCAAAACGTGGAGGAGCTTTCAGACGTAGTGCTGATATTCCATAAAATGAAAGATTTATCACAAGTTACTAACAGCTGTCATCTGAGGGTTGGATGAGAATTTTTGGAGGCCTCTTAAGCCGAGCAGATGCTGTACAACTTTTATTGATCGTATACGATGTGTTAACAATGTGGGTGTTCACTCTGGATGTTTAAACAGAACTCTGGAGTGGATGTGTCCATTGACAAGTCCAGTAAAGTTTAGGCCAACCAAAGAAAAACAGCATTACTTTTAGCCATTATACTTTGTACAGCTGATGAACAGCAGTAATCTCCTGTCACTATTTTTCTTGCTGCTGCAGATCATGATACTGTTGTGTGGTGCTGCCAGAGCTCATTTAACCTCGTCCATATATACAGTATATAAATATACTTGGCCTATGGCCTTGTTTCAGTTGATTGTGTCCACAAAATATGATCTAATTTGGGCCATGTTGTTATGTAGTCTTTGTACTCACTCTAGTGCACTGAACTAACTTCAGACCGTGGACCTGCAAGACAGCTGACAACATTTCTGACATGCTAGAAACCCATCTGATCCATCAGAAGCTAGGTCGTTGGTTGTTCAGGTGATTAATCTGGTGCCAGGACCCTGCTCATACTGTAAGTCAGATCGGTGGTGTTTCAGTCCTTTGGTGGCCAATAATGTCCCCCCTAACGACTGAGTCGTTATAGCCCAGTATTGGTGAGAGTCGTTACCTGTCTTTGAATCCTCCCCTGTCGACCGACGCCTATTGTCAACACAAACTGGGAGTCATCAGAACTTCAAATCACAGGGCAGAGGAAGTGCCCACAACTGCAGAAGGGGCCAAGAAGGAGGAAATACACATCCAGAACTCGGTGAAGGTTTGTGGATACCCTATGTGGGCCTTCACCAAAGCAAGGAAGAGGCCCAATACAAACAGGGAGAAATCAGAAACAAGAGGGGATAACACTGTCATCCCTTATGTGGCTGGTTTAAACCAGGGAACACCCTGCAGCAGAGACTGGTCCACCTGAAGGACAAAACACCCAGACACAAACAGAGTGATGTGGTGTATGCCATTAAGTGTAGTCAGGAGTGTAACGACTTGTACATTGGTGAAACTAAGCAGC
>NW_018128566.1:38432-40751 GCF_001952655.1 Monopterus albus
GTTTCCTTATCTTCTTTCCTCCTTCCAGATGACATACCTAGCACCTTCCTACCTGTCTTCCTGATCACTTCTGCTGTAGTTTCCCAGTTATCTGGAAGTTCTTGCTGACCACCCAAAGCCTTGGTCTTCTTTTCTGTCTTTGCTCTCCTCTTCTTCCTGACCACCAGAGTCATCCTACACACCACCATCTGATGCTGTCTGGCTACACTCTCTTCTACCACCGCTTTGCAGTCACTAATCTCTCTCAGATTGCCTCGTCTACATAGAATGTAGTCTACCTGCGTACTCCTACCTCCAGTCTTATATGTAACTCTATGTTCCTCCCTCTTCTGGAAATGGGTGTTAACTACAGCCATTTCCATCCTCTTAGCAAAGTCCACCACCACCTGTCCTTCTAGGTTCCTTCCCTTAACACCAAACCTGCACATCACCTCCTCATCACCTTTGTTCCCCTCACCAACGTGCCCGTTGAAGTCTGCTCCAATCACCACTCTCTCCCCTCTGGGAATACTCTCCATCACCTGATCTAACTCACTCCAGAATCTCTCCTTCTCTTCTAACTCACACCCTACTTATGGAGCATAACCAACGACTACATTCAACATTACCCCTTCAATTTCCAACTTCAAACTGATCACCCTGTCTGACACTCTTTTCACCTCTAAAACATTCCTCATGAGCTCCTCCTTCAGGATCACTCCTACCCCATTTCTCTTCCTATCCCCACCATAATAAAACATTTTGTATCCCCCTCCAATGCTGTGCGCTTTGCTACCCTTCCACCCGGTCTCCTGCACATACAGTATATCTACCTTCCTTCTCTCCATCATGTCCGCCAGCTCTCTACCTTTCCCTGTCATTGTGCCAACGTTAAGAGTCCCTATTCTCAGACCTATACTCTTGCCTTTCCTCTTCTTTCTCTGTCTACAAATCCTTCTTCCTCCTCTCCTTCGACCAACAGTAGTCCAATTTCTGCCAGCACCCTGTAGGTCAACAGCACTGGCGGCGGGCCTCGACCGATCCGGTATGGAGTTCACACTGATGATTCGCATGTTTAAATTTGGCATGTTTTTACCCGGATGCCCTTCCTGACGCAACCCTCTCTATTTATCTGGGCTTGGGACTGGCACAGAAGTATCATTGATGGGGCCCAAATTTGAATGTTTTTATCTTTGGAATGCGGAACGAAAAGCTAATTCCTGTCCCATCCTGGAAGATTTACAGTGTGACATTCAGTGGAAGTAAACAGGAAATGCTCTGGAAAGAGGGTCTTCTGTTAAAAATGAAGCTTTTGGGAGTGGGAGGAAAGATGGCTAACTGGGTGAAGAATTTTTTATTTAATCAAACAATACAGGTCAAAGTGGGTTTAGAATTTTCAGATATTTATACAGTTGACAACGGTACACCACAAGGTAATGTGTGTAGTCCTGTATTATTTAATATAATGATCAATGATGTCTTTGCGAATGCTGGACAAGAAGTGGGAAAATCTTTATATACGGATGATGGGGCTCTCTGGGCTAGAGGCCGTAATCATAGTTATATTGAAAAGAAAATGCAAACTGCTATAGATAGGGTAGAACAGTGGACAAAAAAAATGGGGATTCAAATTATCAGTTAGTAAATCTCAAGTTGTCTGCTTCTCTAGCAGGCATAGACCAACTACACTCAGATTATATGGACAAAATCTAGTTCAAGTAAAAGAAGTTCGATTCCTGGGAGTAGTATTTGATGAAAAGTTGACATGGAAGGCTTATATTTCTAATATAAGAGATAAATGTAAGAAGATTAAAAATCTCCTTAAATGTCTTTCGGGACGGCAGTGGGGAGCGAGTAGACGTGCCTTAATGGGAATATACAGAGCATTGATGAGACCTGTTATTGATTATGGCTGTATTGTGTACATGTCAGCAACAGAGTCCAATCTTAAGCTGCTGGACACTGAACAGGCTCAAGCTCTTCAAATATGTAGTGGAGCATTTAAGACATCCCCAGTCTCTGCTTTGCAGGTTGATCTTGGGGAAGCTCCATTAAGATTAAGAAGACTGAAACTTATGTTGCACTACTGGGCTAGCTAGGGTTCATGTGATTTTGCCCTACCAGTCCACATGTGTTTCGTGGATCTGGAGAAGGCATTCGACCGTGTCCCTTGCGGCACCCTGTGGGGGGTACTCCGGGAGTACGGGGTCCGGGGCTCTTTGCTCAGGGCTGTCCGGTCCCTGTACAACCGGAGCAGGAGCTTGGTTCGCATTGCCGGCAGTAAGTCAGACTTGTTTCCAGTGCATGTTGGACTCCGGCAGGGCTGCTCTTTGTCACCGG
>NW_018128566.1:41218-57847 GCF_001952655.1 Monopterus albus
CCGAAATGAGCTTCCTCCACAGGGTGGCTGGGTGCACCCTTAGAGAAAGGGTGAGAAGCTCAGAGTAGAAACACTGCTCCTCCACATCGAGAGGAGCCAGCTGAGGTGGCTCGGGCATCTGTTTCAGATGCCTCCTGGGGGCCTTCCTAGGGAGGTGTTCCGGGCATGTCCCACCGGGAGGAGGCCCCGGGGAAGACCCAGGACACGCTGGAGGGACCATGTCTCGTGGCTGGCCTGGGAACGCCTCGGAATTCCCCCGGAGGAGCTGGAGGAAGTGTCTGGAGAGAGGGAAGTCTGGGCATTTTTGCTTAGACTGCTGCCCCCGCGACCTGGTTCCGGAAAAGTGGAGGAAAATGGATGGATGGATACTGGGCTAGCCTGCAGGGTCATGACAGTGTCCATCCTGCTAAATCAATATTACTGGATTGCTGGGAACACCATGAGTCCAACTTGTATAGCTTTGGATGGATGGGTAATATCATGGCCCAGAGAGTAGGTCTGCTTGATTTGAAGTATTGTCCAACTATTTCAAGGCCAGAGACTCGGCCTTGGTTGTTTTCGAGGCAACTGGTGAATCTGTTCCTTTTTACGAAACTGAAAGCCAAACCAATTCATATTCCCACATCAACCTATGTGGTGGATTTTATAGATCGATATTACAAAAATAATGATATTTACTGATGGATCCAAAGATCCTGAGTCTGGTCGAAAAGGAGCTGCTGTAGTTATTCCTCAACGTAGAATAGTTATAAGGGAAAAAAAACATCTGATCACTTGTCAGTGTTTACAGTTGAACTGGTTGCAATACTACTAGCTTTACAGTGAGTGGAGGAAAATAAGGTTACTATGGGATTAATTTGTTCTGATAATTCTTCGGCCCTCTCTAGTATTAAGTCAGGCATATCTGAGATGAGACAAGAGGTATTAAATAAGATATTAGTGTCCTTGTGAAAAATGAGTAAGAAAGATGTCACAGCTTTTTATGGGTTCCAGCTCATTTCAGAATTGATGGTAATGAGGAGGCTGCTGCTGCTGCTGCTGCTGCTAAACAGTCTTTAAAATTTGATGCAGTTACCAGGCATACCCCAATTTTTAGATTTGAAATGAAATCCCTTATTATTCATATTCAAAAAGTTTGGCAAGAACAGTGGGATGGATATGTAAATAGTAGGCATTTGTACAAGATCCAAAAATTGGTTGGGTACCAACAGGCATGGACTGGTACTAGAAAAGAGGAAGGTGTAGTAACTTGCTTAAGAATGGGTCACACAAGTTTAAATTATACCCTGCACAAAATTGGTAAACACCCTACAGGTCTTTGTTCACATTGTTGTCAGAGACTGTAGAGCATGTCCTGTTCATATGCAGTGCTTATAATAAGCAATGTGTTCGAATGATAGCAGTAGTGGAAAAAAGAAGATTACTAATTTATCATTAGAGTCTTTTGTAAGACAGCATATAGAGTTATTAGTCATTTGGCAGATATAGGTATTTTGGATAGGATTTAGTAGTTTATGAAGTTCTAAGAATTTTTATTATAAATTTATATTCCTTCGGCTCTATTATTGTTCCATCCTCCAGCCCAGCAGGTGGCGATAATGCACATTAGGTTGCTTGCAAACCGGGTATAAAACACCATAAGAAGAAGAAGTAAACCGTAAACGCTAGCATCAAAGAACACTATCATGTATGTGAGAAGCGGAAGAATATTGTTGTGACCGTTGTATCGCAGGTAACCAATTTGACTCCAGTTCGTTACCTGAGACAGTTCACCAACGAGCGACTAACTGCTGATGTTGAAGAAATGTTCGGAGTCTGTTGATCAAAATGTGAAACGGGTTAAAGGATAAAAGACCCTCACCCAACTAGTACAAAGTCGTTGTTGTTTGTGATTTCAGTTTGAAGTGGAACTTAAGGTTGATACACCTCCTATACCGGGCCTTTACAGTGTGACGACCAGCGGAAGTGAGCGAAGGAAGCTGTAGTATATTTAGCTTCGTGGATGTGTGGAGATAAAGAGTTTGGTGTCGACGTATCGTTAAGAAATATTTCAGTTGTAGCCGATCAACAATGTCTTCACTTCAGTCTCTGAGAGTCATGGGTTAAGTGATGGCCTGGGGGAGAAACTGTCCTTCTGTCTGGTTGACTTGGCGTACAGTGACCTGTGTCACCGTACACAGGGGAGGAGTTCAAGCAGGGGTCTGTAGAAATTTTCTCTGCCCTCCTTTTGACCCATGAGGTGTACAGGTCCTCCATGGAGGGCAGGTCGGCACCAGTGATCTTTTCTTCAGTCTTGACTGTCCTCTGGAGTCTGTTCCTGTCGTGTTTGATTGCTGAGCCAAACCAGACAGAGAAGACAGAGCAGAGAACAGACTCGATGATTCCTCTGTAGAACTTTATCAGCAGCTCATGGTGCAGGTTGAACTTCCTGAGCTGGTGCAGGAAGTACATCCTCTGCTGTGCCTTGTTGGTGATTGTGCTGATGTTGGACATCCACTTCAGGTCCTGGGAGACAGTGGAGCCCATGAACTTAAAGGACCAATGCTGATACACTGCTGCCAAGTATGGTGAGGAAGGGTAAGGTAGGGCACTCTTATTAACATCCACTGTTTTTAGCGTGTTCAGCTCCAGGTTGTTGCGACCACACCACAGGGCCAGCTGGTCAACCTCCTGTCTGTAGGCCAACTTGCCACTGTCTCAGATGAGACTGACAACCGTTGTGTCATCTGCAGACTTCAGGAGTTTAATAGAGGGGGGTGGTCCTCAGAGGTGCAGTCATTTGTGTAGAGGGAAAACAGCAGCGGGGAGGGCACAAAACCCCTGGGGGGGAGTCTGTGCTGTTAGTCTGGGTGCTGGATATGGTTTTTCCCCAGCCTCACTTGCTGTTTCCTGTCAGTCAGAAAGCTGGTGACCCACTGAATTTATTCCCTTATTTTATTTTTTAGCTCATGGGTCTGCTGGACAGACAAGTGCACGCACCTCCACAAAAATGTCTTTGCATCAGGTGCATAGGTCAAGTTAAAATTCTAGTTAATTAACAGGATTGTATTCCACACTCTGATTTGATGCCACACAAACAACATTTCTACTTTGTCTTCTTCAGTGTATCATCTTGAAATGATCAAACAATACCCAGCACAAGCTTTACAACACTTTGAAGGCAGACTGAAAAATTCCAGTAAGAAGCTGATAAATAAGATGTATCCCTCTTTTTCCCTCTCACTACATCAGTGACATGTTCCCTGCGTCTCTTTATCCCTCCAGAGCTGCCTCAGCAACATGTCTGTGAGGAGGAAGAGGTTGTGGCTGACCAACAGCTCTGTGACCAGGAGAGGAACGCCAGTCTGGACCAAGAGGACCCAGAGCCTCCAGAGATTAAAGAGGAACAGGAGGACGTCCGTAGCAGTCAGGAGGGAGAGCAGCTTGGACTGAAGCAGGAGACCGATCCCTTTATGTTGACTCCTACTTATGAGGACAGTGACCACAGTGAACCAGAACCAGACAGTGACCAGCAGCTCCTCTCTCACAGCTCTCCTGTAGCTGAGAGCCAGGATCAGAGAGGAAACCAGCATGTAGACTCAGGATCAACCAGTCACAGTAGCAATGTGGACAACTCTCCCATGTCACAGACTGACTCTGATCCTACCACAGGTAACAAGTCCTTCAAATGTGGCACTTGTGGGAAAGAATTTATCTATAAGGTCAACTTGATTGTACATCTGAGAATCCACACAGGTGAGAAGCCATATTCTTGTAAAACATGTGGGAAGAGTTTCACTCGTAGTGATGTCTTGTCACGCCATATGAGAATCCACATAGGAGATCCTGCTACAGGTAACAAGTTCTTCAAATGTGACACTTGTGGGAAAGATTTTAAGTGTAAGTCACTATTGAACCGACATTTGAGGAGCCACACAGGTGAGAGGCCATATTCTTGTGAAACATGTGGGAAGAGTTTTTCTCATAGTAGTAACCTGTTTGAGCATCTGAGAATCCACAGAGGTGAGAAGCCATATTCTTGTGAAACATGTGGGAAGAGTTTCATACGAAGAGGTAGCTTGAGTGTCCACATGAAAATTCACATAGGCGAGAAGCCATATTCTTGTAAAATGTGCCGGAAGAGTTTCACACGGAGAGATAACATGCGTACCCACATGAAAATCCACACAGGTGAGAAGCCGTATTTTTGCAAAACATGTGGGAAAAGTTTCAGACGAAGAGGTGGCTTGCAGCTCCACATGAGAATCCACACAGGTGAGAGACTGTTTGTTTGCAACACTTGTGGCAAAGGATTCAATCATAGCTCAAGCTTTACTGTTCATATAAGAAGCCACACAGGTGAGAGGCCATTTGTTTGCAACACCTGTGGGAAAGGATTCAGGCAGAAGTCAGAATTGACCATTCATTTAAGAGTCCACACAGGTGAGAGGCCATATATTTGCCACACCTGTGGGAAAGGATTCAGCGTGAGCTCAGCATTGTATACTCATTTAAGAATCCACACAGGTGAGAAGCCATATTCTTGCAGTAGCTGTGAGAAAAGCTTTCGTAGAGCATCACAGTTGAAAACCCATAAAAGAATTCATACAGGTTAAAAGTTTATTCTTGCAAAATGTGGGGGAGCTTTCAGACGTGGTGTTGACTTTTATTGATCGTATACAATGTATTAAAGATATGGGCGTTCACACTGGGCGTTTAAACAGAACTCGGGAGTGGATGTGTTCATTGACAAGTCCAGTAAAGTTTAGGTCAACCAAAAGAAAAACGACATTACTTTTAGCCATTTTACTTTGTGCAGCTGATGAACAGCTCCCGGACAAGCCCTTGCCTTTTTTGGGGAGGCGACTGTTATTCAGTGGGTAGAGCAGTCGTATCCCAACCGGAAGGATGAAGGTTCGAATCTTGGTACTGCAGTCCAATGTCGAAGTGTCCTTGGGCAAGACACTGAAACCCCCCTGTTACCCCTGATGGTTAAAGCCACTGGTTGAGTTGGTGCCACAGATGGCTGCCTCTGTTCTGTACCGGAAACAAATTCCCTGTGTGTAACATACTTGGCCAAATAAAGGTGATTATCCTTATCCTAATCTCCTGTCACTATTTTTCTTGCTGCTGCAGATCATGATACTGTTGTGTGGTGCTGCCAGAGCTCAGTTAACCTCGTCCATATACAGTATATAAATATATGGCCTATGGCCTTGTTTGAGTTGTGTCCACAAAATATCTAATTTGGGCCATGCTGTTATGTAGTCTTTGTACTCACTCTAGTGCACTGAACTAACTTCAGACCGTGGACCTGCAAGACAGCCGACAAAATTTGTGACATGCTAGAAATCATCCCATCCATTGGAAGCTAGGTCGTTCAGGTAATTAATCTGGTGCCAGGACCCTGCTCATACTGTATGTCAGATGACCATTGATGGGGCCCAAATTCGTCTTGACCCTAACGGTATTTGGGCTCGACTGAATTGGGTCTAAAATCGGGCCAAATCTGTACAGTGTCTGTTCAGCTTTACAACGAGACTGAATGAGAGACTTAGATGGCCCATCTCTGTGGTTTTGGCCATTTCAGTTAAAAACCATACATCCTGTCACAATACGAATCGCAGTTCCTGAATTCTTATAAGTTTGCTGTGTTTTTGATGTATAACTTGTTTATGAAACTTAAGAGTTGACAGAATAAAAGAAGAAAACGGATCAAAAAGTGGAATAGAGTAGAAGGTGAGAGCCTACAGTGGATGATGTCACTGCGAGTCGTCATATCGTCATCTGCTGTAGGTGAGAAGCCATTTTTTTGCAACACCTGTGGAAAAAGATTTTATATGACATGAATTGATTAGACATATTAGAATTCATATAGGTGATATATTATATGCTTGCAAAACGTAGGCGAGCTTTCAGACTGAATTGACAATCCACATGAGAAGAGTACAAACTGGTGTGAAGCCACAACTCAGTGTGTCTCAGTTGGGAAAGAATATAAGATGGCATATAGGTAGTGTTGCTTTCCTCAACGAAAAATTATGACCAAATTTCGTCATCAACGAACCTTTATCACATGATGAAAACGAGGCGAGACGCAACGTAAATGCTGGTCATGTGACGATGACTATAATTAAATGTATAATGCAATATTGTTGACGAAAAAAATGAGACTAAATGTGGTTTACAAAATAAAAACTATGCTAAAATGTCTTTTCATTTTTGTTGACCAAAACGAGATGAAACGAAATGTTATAACGTTATTTCGTCGCGTTTAGTCACGTTATTTTTATTATTTTGCAGTATTTCTGTTACGCTTCAGGGGCCGCATCAGGTCACACTGCGCAGACGCAGGCGACATCACTTCCTTAACCACCACTCACGGCATTATTTAGAAGACAACAAACAAAGTTATGTCTGACACAGAGAAAGGGACTGATGGCCGGTCAGCCGGGGTTCGTCACTGGGAGAAAAAGAAGAAACGATATTTAGAAAAACTTTCATTACATAGAAGTAGAAAAGAAAACGGAATGTATTGTGGAAAAAGATGGGGAGAAACGTGGCCACAAAATCACACATAATGTGTATTGGATGTATTCTTGAGTCTATAAGGTAATAATAATAATAAGATAACCTTGTTTGAAATGGGTTTGGCTCAAAGAAAATGTTGGTTTCGTCTATACTACTAGGTACTTATACTTTATTGTCTGGGTTAAATAGAATTGCATTACTAAAAGAGACTAAAATACAATTTTCATTGACTAAAACTAGATTAAATGTCATTAGTTTCTGTCGACTAAAACCAGACTAAATATCATCAGTTTTCGTCGACTAAAACTATATGAAAATAGTCATGGATAATTCTGACTAAAATAAGACTAAAATGCTCAGACTTTTAGTTGACTGAAACTTGACTAGACTAAAAAGAGTATGAACGTGACTAAAAATAATAAAAACTAAAATGACAGCTTCACACAAAGACGACTAAAACTAAAATTAAAACAGGCCGCCAAAAAAAAAACTATACATACAAGAAATATTGTGTTTTAAATTCAAGCTAAACTATTTGTTTTAGCTTTACACCACAAACCAGGAAAGCAGACAAAATTCAATTTTTGTTTGTTATTTTGTTTTATTTCAGATAGATGGGACAGGTGTCAGAACACAAACTAAACCCAGAGTGCATTGCACATTGAAACTGGATCAAACGGACACACAAAGAGTTTATAATCCGTTATGATAATCTAAAACTCAGTTTTATGTTCAGACAAAACAAAGATCTGATCGATCAATTCAGGAGCACACAGACAATAAAGGCATGTCAAGAATCTTTATTGTCATTATGCATAGCATAATGAAATTTTTTTCTGGCAGCTCTCGGCTTAGAAGACAGACATATTATTTACATATCACACAACTGCATAAGTCAATAAAAAAATATGAACAAATAAAAAGGGATGTATGGGACCTAATCAGGTCAGCAGCGTGTTAGCAGCAAGAGTGTAGTAACATTATAAGGTGCAGCTCAGTGCAAATCTCAGTCTTTAGGAAGAGGTGTGAGGTCCAGTGCTCTGTGTCTGTCCATAGGGGGAGGTTGTGTGTGTGACTAGGGGTTTGGGGGGGCACAAACTGAGACACAGCTCTGGATAAGAAGCTGTGTCTCAGTTTGTTTGTTTTAGTCTTTATATTCCTGTACCTTTTCCTGGAGGGAAGAGGCACAAACAGACTGTTGCCTGGGTGGGTGGGGTCTGCAGCAATCCGTCTGGCCCGCCTCTGGATCCGGTCAGTGTATAGTGAGTCCAGATCCAGAGGAGGACTCCCTACAATGCCCTGAGCTGTTCTCACCACCTGGGTCAAGTCCTTTCTGTCCTGTGCAGTGCAGCTCTACACTGTCGCACTGAGACAGAGGATGCTCTCTACTGTCACTCTGTAGAAGTTTGCAGGCAACTGAGAGGAGAGACCAGCGCGTTTCAGCTTCCTGAGGAAGAAAAGCCTTTGCTGGGCTTTCTTCACCAGATAGGATGTGTTCAGAGACTGGGTCAGGTCAGATGTGATGTGGATGCCCAGGAACATGATGTTGTTGACTTGCTCCACCACCTCCCCTTGTATGAGAAGAGGAGCATATTTTGTCTTCCTGGACCTCCTATAATCCACAATGACTTCCTTAGTCTTGTTAATGTTCAGGACAAGATTGTTATCTGAACACCACCTTGTCAGGTGCTGGATCTCCTCTCTGTAGTGAGTCTCATCATTGTGTGAGATGAGACCCACTACGATGGTGTCATCTGCGAACTTCATTACTGTGTTTGTGGGGTGAATGGCATCACAGTCATGGGTAAACACAGTGAAGAGGACTGGGCTGAGCACACAGCCCTGTGGTGTGCCTCTGTTCAGGACAAGTAAATAAATAAATCTGTTTTACTGGTGCAAAAGCACAGACATGCTGCTTTTTCAGCATCAAACAACCACTGATTGAGTTTATGTAGAATTTAATTAATTGATGCTCTTTCAGACTTTGAAAGCTTCATTTAAAAAAAGAATAATGTACCAATTGTACTTTAAAAGACTCATCATCTGCATTCTGTGTGTTATGGGAATCTTTTTTATAAACATCCTTTTCCAAGAAACTCATGTCAACTGTGTGATATGTTCTTGGTTTTGCATTTTGAATGTAGAACTACAGGTACTGTGCTGCATAAACATGTACACTTACAAACGTAATTAATACAATATGGGGCTTTAATTAACTATTCATCAAAATCTGGAGTAGAAGAGTAAAAATGGAGGAAGTGAGAGAAGAAAGAAAAAAAGCTTCACTTTGACCAACTGCTACAAAAAATGTTTTTCTTAGTGGAATGCGGAACGAAAAGCTGGTTCACGCCCCATCCCGGAAGTTCACAGTGTGACATCTGGTGGAAGTAAACAAATGTATGGCTAGTAGCATCGAAGTACACTTAACCCACTATGACTCCAGTTCGTTACCTGAGACAGTTCACCAACGAGCGACTAACTGCTGCTGTTGAAGAAATGTTCGGAGACTGTTCATCAAAATGTGAAACGGGTTAAAAGATAAAAGACCCTCACCCAACTGGTACAAATTCGAGGTTTGTGATTTCAGTTTAAAGCGGAACTTAAGGTTGATACACCTCTTATACCGGGACTTTACAGTGTGACAGGAAGTGAGCGGAGGAAGTTCTAGTATATTTAGCTTTCTGGATGTGTGGAGATAAAGAGTTTGGTGTCGATGTATCGTGGGTAAATATTTCAGTTGTAGCCAATCAACAATGTCTTCACTTCAGTCTCTGAGACTTTTCATTAACGAGCGACTAAGTGTTGCTGCTGAGGAAATATTCACAGTCTTGGAAAAAACTGTCGTCCAGTACGAGGAAGAGATCGATCGTCAGCGCAGACTGCTGGATATCGTCTGGAAACCCCAAGTAAAGCTGCACAGGACAGGTCTGTAAAACCAAAATGACTTTAATAAAACTAAAATCAAGCATAATTTAGCATGAATAAGACTTTTGCTCGGGTTTCCTTTTTTTTTTATTTTTTACCGACACCTGCTTCATAGTCTAACGCTTCTGTGTAAAACAAACTAGAAAATAAATTGCTCTAACAGCAGTTTGAATTTTGACTTTTTTTTATTGACTACATTATTTTAATTTTTAGTCTTGTATTTCTGATTACCTTCTAAACAGTGTACAGTGATTAGATTGTATCCCCCTTCCTTTTCATCAAATAGTTTTTGTAATAAAGGTAATAAATTTTTCCTGGCTTTATACATAAACACAGCAGTCTTGTGACCCACTAAATCAAAAAATTTTAACAATTTAGACTGTATGAAAGCTCCATTGGTGTGATCCCTGTATCCCAGCTTTTGCACAATTCTTATTGCTCTTTTTTGTAATATATACAATGGTTGAAGTGAGCTTGTGTATGTATTTCCCCAGTTTTCAACGCCATACTCCAAGTATGGTAAAATCAATGAAGAATACAAAATACGTAGTGCTTTTATGTCCAAAATATGTCTGACCCTCGCCAATATCGATATGTTTTTTGCTATTTTATGCTGAATATATCTGATATGAGATTTCCAGGTGAATCTATCATCCACTATGTAAAATGGTCAAATAGTACCGTATAAAGGCAATACAATACGTTTAAGACAAACTAGAAAATACTTCTTTTTTTTTTGGCAACAGAAAACATTTACAGGACAAAGGACATGACATAGTAAATTAAACAACACATTAAGAAAGGGATTATTGAATAAAGTTAGAGTTGTGTGTGTAAAAGTGTGAGTGTATCCTACTCTGTGCAGACTGATTTTCAGTACTTAATAAAAATAATAATAATATTAAATCAAATAAATTAAGAAATTGGGGGGGAGGTTAAATGTAAAGGAAAGAAAAGACAGTTGATAGGAAATAGATGGTTGCAGTAATGAAATAAAAAGAAAAACAAAGAAAAAAGCGATTTTAATCATATAAATACAATATATGCATTTTACATCCACATACTTGTATATACCCAGATATATATGTATATTCATAAAACAAAATTAAATAAAATTAACAGATCAGTAAATTATTAGAAGGGGGGTGTAGGTAATATTCTCAGTTAATTTGGCTTGATTGATAGGTGTGACACTCAAAACTGTAGCACAGACAATAAAGACTAATAACGGTAACAACAATGAAATAAAAGCAGCTTGTTATATTTCTAGGAGTTTGTGGGAATGTGTGTGGCCTCGGCATCAGGTATCTGGTTTAAGTTAAAAGTGGTTAGAAACAGATTCCATGCGTCGGTAAAAGTTGGTATATCATTCTTATGGGTCGAAGATATTTTCTCTAATTTGTCAGGTGGTTGGGCAGCACGGTGGCGCAGTGGTTAGTACCGTTGCCTCACAGTGGAAAGGTTCCAGGTTCGGGCCCCACCCGGGACCCTTCTGTGTGGAGTTTGCATGTTCTCCCCGTGCTTGCGTGGGTTCTCTTCGGGTACTCTGGCCTCCTCCCACTGTCCAAAGGCATGCAGCTTAGGTTGATTGGTGTTTCTAAATTGCCCATAGGAGTGCATGTGTGTGGTTGTTCGTCTGTGTGTTAGCGATGGATTGGCAACCTGTCCAGGGTGTACCCCGCCTTTGCCCGATTGGCTCCGGGCTGCCCATGACCCCGTTCAGGGACAAGCGGTAGAAAATGAATGAATGAAAAAAATGGTCAGGTGGTTGATGTGTAATGAGTTTTTAGATTTCCAGTTTTATATTTAATTGGTAGGTGGTTGACTTCTGTGACACTACCGAGCAGGCAGAGTGACGGGGATGGGGGGGATTCTACAGCTCAAGATGGTGGAGAGTTTCTATGTCACCGCTACCCAGAGGGAGTAAACGGGTTGACAGGTCCAAGTTGCATGAAAGTAATCATCGCCGCAATCCAAAGTACATTGTAAACAAGTATCTGTATCAGTAAAATCCATTTTAAACATTTTACCTTGTGTAATCTGAGTCCCGTGAATAGTCTTATATTGTATAAGCTGTAAATTTATATTGGTAGTCATGGAAAAGATATTATTACGAAGGTGAAGCTGGGAAGAAGTGACAAGTCCTTTTCCCATTTAGTCATTGGTATTGTTATTGTTGTATTTGTATTTGACATCAGTTTATAAAGTTTAGATATTAGCTTCTTTGAGTTTGTGAATTTCATTATCTCCTCAGGTAGCATGGAAGGTTGCAGGGAGTTGTTGATTATATTGATCTTTGATTTAATTATGGATTTTAACTGTTGGTACTGGAGAAATTCTCCTCTCCCAACTCCATTCTTCTGGACTAATGTATTAAATGGTATAAGCTGGTTGCTGTCAAATAGATGATGAAGGTGAGTGATTCCTTTGTGTTGCCATGTTGGAAAGTAGATGAGATTATTATGCAGTTGAAAGTCGGGGTTGTGCCAAATTGGGGTGTATCTACATGGTGTTAATGATGATTTTGTGGTTTTGTTTGCTTTCCACCAGGCTGTCAGAGTTGCAGAGATTGTGAAATTTTTACAGTAGTTCATTTTCGTCTAGTTTTATCCATCAGCTTTTACCACTGTCCTTCTGAATCATTTAACTAAATATTGTAGTTGATTTACTAGGAAATAATGCTCAAAATTTGGTGCTTCTAGGTCACCTTGTGATTTGTTCATCTGAAGTGTTGACAGGGAAATTTTGGGTTTCTTGTTATTCCAGTAAAATTGTGAAGTTAGAGAATCAAGTGATTTGAACCATTTATCTGACATAAATATAAAGGTATGTGTCAATCAAGATATATGCAAGAACAGGCTCAATGATTAATTAGATGGAATATTGTGGGTGTGGTGTACACTTTGTAATAATTATTTAGTATATTACTTGTGTGGTGTAGAAGATAATTATTTAAGAATGTAATTATGTAAGAATGTTAACACTGTTATAATTTTTTTTTAATATAATACTTGTGTGGGTAGAAGTGAATCATTTACTGCTTGCAATCCAATGATGGTAAGATGATGTCATGGGGTAGGACTGGATAAGTCTGACTTCTTCCTACTCCATTCAAGCATGTACTAGGTATAAGTAAATTGATATTGGATTATGTGTAAAATTATGTGTGTTGTCATATCAACTGTCTTTACATGCTTGTGTTAGGTATTTTTAGCCAGATAGATATTTGATAGATACTTTATGTATTAGAAATGTTTAGTGGAGATAGGATGTATAGTTAGACTGTTAAATGCTTAGGCATGCTTATGAGTTTCTTCAGGGTACATCTGGTCAAGGATACTAGAGAGAAGAGTTGATGACTGTCAGCAGACAGGGTGTTTAATATTATTATTACGACGTGTATAACTGTAGCCTTAGCCATAATTTTTCGATCCAGTGGATGAAGGACTCTCCAAAACCAAACCTTCATAGTGTGCTGAAGACAAATGACCAGTTAACTTTATTGAATGCTTTTTCTGCATCTAATGATACAATTATGGTGTCACTTTGTTTTTATTGTGCAAGATTGATTAAGTTAAATAGTTTACGGGTATTATCCGAAGCATGTCTACTTTTAATGAAGCATGTTTGGTCCACCACTCGGAGGAGTGATGACGTACTGAGTATCGTGAGACAGCGCGGAGGTATTCAACATGGTGACGCACAGTCACTGAGAATAAACAGAAACTTTGCTAGCTATTTTTTCGGACTTTATAACCCACTACTGGTATGCACGAGCAACCCATCGGAATCGCAAGCTGCTGCCAATAACCGGAATGGACTTGTCACATACTGGAGGATTTATCAGACCTAGAATCATTCATCGACCAATACTACATTCACTGCAGAATGGATACAGCCTGCACAACCCAACAAGACACCTCAAAGCCAAACAAGCGGAAAAAGACCTCTTCTACAGATACAAGCGATCTACAGAGGACAGACATTGAGGTCAGTGTACTTGCATCCATCAGTAAAAAAATCGATTTACTGGTCACACTGCATGATGAAATAAAAGAACTCCAGTCAAGCCTTGAACTCGCCCACAACTACATTGAAAAGTTAGAACAGTCAAACATCTCTCTCTAAACATCTGTCAAAACCCTCAGCGACAAAATGGACTCTGTCATGAAAGAAAACAGAATAATAAAAGAAACGATACTGGACATTCAAACCAGAAACATGCGTGACAACCTGATTTTTACCAGCATTCCAGAACAATCCCCCGACAACCCTGAAGCACCGATTAAGGACTTTATGAAGAACCAACTTAAAATCCCACCGGACACAGTCAACAAGATCACCTTCCACCGCCTTGGATCACGTTCAAGGAAAACACCCTGGCCCATAATAACGAAACTGAAACATTACAAGCATAAATAACTCATCAAAAGCAAAGGAAGAGAACTGAAAGGCACACATTATGGACTCAACGACCAATTCCCATGGGAAATAAATGAATGGCGCATAATTCTCTACAACATTATGAAACAACACAGACAAAACAATAGACGAGCAAACATCATTGTGGACAAATTATACATTGAAGGGCAGCTGTACAGAGACTCTAACGTCACTCCATGGCTCTTCTGATCTCTCATATTACATCCAACAACCAGTGAGTTTATTCTTATATTAATGATACCCTACCAGCATTCTCGCCACATAAATACACACACATAAAAATATCTCACACGCCCTCCTACAAACATTCCTGGCCTGGATGCTCCCTTGTTGTCTTGTTTGTTTTACCATGCTTGTTGGTATGTGTATTTGTCTGTTTTTTTTGTTTTGTTTTCTTGTTTTTTTTTTTTTATCTCCCGTCTTACATTTGACACAGTGTTTTACCTTCAGTCAACAAACACCCACATTCACACACACATACAGTGCCTTGCGAAAGTATTCGGCCCCCTTGAACTTTGCGACCTTTTGCCACATTTCAGGCTTCAAACATAAAGATATAAAACTGTAATTTTTTGTGAAGAATCAACAACAAGTGGGACACAATCATGAAGTGGAACGAAATTTATTGGATATTTCAAACGTTTTTAACAAATAAAAAACTGAAAAATCGGGCATGCAAATTTATTCAGCCCCCTTAAGTTAATACTTTGTAGCGCCACCTTTTGCTGCGATTACAGCTGTAAGTCGCTTGGGGTATGTCTCTATCAGTTTTGCACATCAAGAGACTGAAATTTTTGCCCATTCCGCCTTGCAAAACAGCTCGAGCTCAGTGAGGTTGGATAGAGAGCGTTTGTGAACAGCAGTTTTCAGTTCTTTCCACAGATTCTCGATTGGATTCAGGTCTGGACTTTGACTTGGCCATTCTAACACCTGGATATGTTTATTTGTGAACCATTCCATTGTAGATTTTGCTTTATGTTTTGGATCATTGTCTTGTTGGAAGACAAATCTCCGTCCCAGTCTCAGGTCTTTTGCAGACTCCATCAGGTTTCCTTCCAGAATGGTCCTGTATTTGGCTCCATCCATCTTCCCATCAATTTTAACCATCTTCCCTGTCCCTGCTGAAGAAAAGCAGGCCCAAACCACGATGCTGCCACCACCATGTTTGACAGTGGGGATGGTGTGTTCAGGGTGATGAGCTGTGTTGCTTTTACGCCAAACATAACATTTTGCATTGTTGCCAAAAAGTTCGATTTTGGTTTCATCTGACCAGAGCACCTTCTTCCACATGTTTGGTGCGTCTCCCAGGTGGCTTGTGGCAAACTTTAAACGACACTTTTTATGGATATCTTTAAGAAATGGCTTTCTTCTTGCCACTCTTCCATAAAGGCCAGATTTGTGCAGTATACGACTGATTGTTGTCCTATGGACAGAGTCTCCCACCTCAGCTGTAGATCTCTGCAGTTCATCCAGAGTGATCATGGGCCTCTTGGCTGCATCTCTGATCAGTCTTCTCCTTGTATGAGCTGAAAGTTTAGAGGGACGGCCAGGTCTTGGTAGATTTGCAGTGGTCTGATACTCCTTCCATTTCAATATTATCGCTTGCACAGTGCTCCTTGGGATGTTTAAAGCTTGGGAAATCTTTTTGTATCCAAATCCGGCTTTAAACTTCTCCACAACAGTATCTCGGACCTGCCTGGTGTGTTCCTTGTTCTTCATGATGCTCTCTGCGCTTTAAACAGACCTCTGAGACTATCACAGTGCAGGTGCATTTATACGGAGACTTGATTACACACAGGTGGATTCTATTTATCATCATTAGTCATTTAGGTCAACATTGGATCATTCAGAGATCCTCACTGAACTTCTGGAGAGAGTTTGCTGCACTGAAAGTAAAGGGGCTGAATAATTTTGCACGCCCAATTATTCAGTTTTTTATTTGTTAAAAAAGTTTGAAATATCCAATAAATTTCGTTCCACTTCATGATTGTGTCCCACTTGTTGTTGATTCTTCACAAAAAATTACAGTTTTATATCTTTATGTTTGAAGCCTGAAATGTGGCAAAAGGTCGCAAAGTTCAAGGGGGCCGAATACTTTCGCAAGGCACTGTAAAAATTACTGCAGGTAGTGCAATGTAGGCCTAACTTCACAAAGGTTTATTCAGCTACTGTACAATGCTGACAAAATACTAAAGTACAGCTAAAGCTTATATATGTAAGGCTCCTGACAAAGGATCTCCCAGTTCTCCCAGGTCATTTTTCACAGAAACACCTTTTTATATTACAGTCCACACCAACAACATAGTCGTTTTGGAAAATAACTAAGTACATTTACTTAAGCAAGCTCCTGGTACTGGAGCAGTTTTGAGCTACACTTTTAGAAAGCTGTGCTGGTGCATTTAAAGACATTCTGTGCACAAATTACAGCTCGTTAATAGTTTAAAGGGTGAAAAGAATGAGCCTTTTCACCCTTGGTTATATATAACCAAGTATCCACCTTTTTGAAAGACCTAAGACCAATGAAATGATTGAGAGAAGCAACAAGTCAGATGGCCAGTGGCACCATATTGTAATTCTAAATTATCTATTAAAATAAAAATGATGACAATGTTAGGTTTTAAGCAAGCTGAATTGATGATTTCTTGTGTGCCTCGAAGAGTCTTCTTTATGTGTTGCAGACTTGGGTTAATAAACAAAGCTGAAGCTGAAAGGTGATAAATGAGTCTTTGGTTGGAGGGGGTCAGACTCATG
>NW_018128566.1:58725-61680 GCF_001952655.1 Monopterus albus
CAACAAGTGGGACACAATCATGAAGTGGAACGAAATTTATTGGATATTTCAAACTCTTTTAACAAATAAAACACTGAAATATTGGGCGTGCAAAATTATTCAGCCCCTTTACTTTCAGTGCAGCAAACTCTCTCCAGAAGTTCAGTGAGGATCTCTGAATGATCCAATGTTGACCTAAATGACTAATGATGATAAATAGAATCCACCTGTGTGTAATCAAGTCTCCGTATAAATGCATGTGCATATGGCTGCAATATAACAAAGAGTGAAAAATTTAAGGGGGTCTGAATACGTTCCGTACCCACTGTACATATTTTTCCTCCCTTCATCAGTCATTATCACCAATCGACCTTTTTCTCATAAGCAATTCACTAACCCAACATGTAACAGAAACCACAATTCATTCAATTATAATCAGTGACCACGCTCCTATTTCGCTCAAATTAAATACTAAAATCCCTATCAAACCAATGGTACTTTAACACATCATTGCTTCAAAATGCAGACTTTGGCAGTTATATTAAAAAAGAGTGGGCTTTCTTTCTGGGGATGAATGACTCCAGGAACCTCACCCTCTCTACTATGGGAAACAGGAAAAGCAGTAATTAGAGGAAAAATAATATCATATTTGCCATACAAGGAAAAAACAACAACAAGAATTGGAAAATAATTTGGAGTTAAAGATAAAACAACTGACAATCATTGTAGTGTCTGCGACAATGGCGTAACACTAAGCTAAACCATCAATGCAGAGCCTGGAGTGTGGTTTGTAACTTTAATCACTTCAAAGATGGTGAAAACTGCAATACAAATGTGTACTCTTAGTACATATCGCAATCACACATGCGAAAAACAAAACACACAGAATTTACGAGCATAGAAAACAACAAATAACGTAAACATCTACATCTATAGATATTAATTGATGTATTCACAAACTTACGTCATTCCCCGCTCAATGCATTAATGAGGATGGTGACTAATTGCAGGGCATTACAATGTCCGCATCTTGCCTGTGGGCTTCTGTTTACAGCTCAAAACCGGGACCGGAGGTACCACACCGGAAACTGGAAGTAGTGTTTAGCGATAATATATTTATTCCTTATTTAACTAAAACTGTAGAAAAACCATGAAATGTTCATGCAAACTAACCTATGAACGATTATTTAACTTTTTTAATGCAATATAAACGATGAACTTATTTATTAAAGACAAACGCCTTAGGGGCAGCACAATCATATTCAAACAACCCTACTGAACGAATACAGAATGAATTGAACCACCTCAAAACTCAACTCGTTCCCAGTCCAACAACTCAAAATATGAACAGTTTCAATACAGTAACAAAATAGGTAAATATTTGGCAAATCAACTACAACGTAAAAAAGAAAGGGCTTTCATTGCATCCATACTTGTTACGTTAAGCTGTGTGTGAGTTGTTTAGGACCCAGTAAAAATGCAGATTCGAACCCAGGTAGAAAAGAAAACGTATTTAATGCTCCAAAAATAACAAACAAAACAGAGCCGGTCTCGTCCGCTGATCTTGGGGCAGCTGGGCACACTGGGTTGACTGGACTACTGTCTCCCGGGGTGAATGAGAGGCGTTGCTCGCTAAATAAGAACAAAAAGAGAGTGTAAGAACAAGCAGCAGGTATAGTACAGATTGTTTCTGGTAGTCACTCTGGGGACCTGAACAGCTGAGTGCGCCGCAGGCCCAGGGAGTAATCCAGGGAGAAGGAGACTGGTGCCGGAGATCTCGGGTTGGTGTGTGGGTCCCCTGATGAGGCAGCGCTGGTAGCTGAGCGGTGCGATGTAGGATGGTGGAGGCGTTGCTCACTGAACAGCTGAGTGCGCCGCAGGCCCAGGGAGTAAGAGAGTTGGAGCAATTCACAAAAAGCAGTCCAAGAACCAAAAACCCCTTTACACGTGTGAAGGGCACGAAAACCGATACCACAGACTAATGTGCAATAATAGTTCACAATGTTGCCGAAGGAGCGTAGCTCAAACAATGGTCCATAAACTTTGACATGAACATGGAAGTGGTTACCACCAGAATAATACATAATAATCTGGCGACGAGGACGCACCAGCGCTGACCCTATATACTGCTCCGATAATGGAGAGCAGGTGTGCCTCGTCGCCTGGAATGCACCCTCACCTGTGCGGGGGCGGAGCTGCTACCTGTGCCTGCTACCGAGGTACATGGGGCGGCCTGAGTCACAGACGTAACAATACTTGACTCTGCAGGTGAAACTGTTCATAATCCACGGGATATTAACAGTGTATTTCAAGCCTTTTATAGCAAACTATACTCTTCTGATCACAAACCAAATCCATCCTGAAATAGATACTTTCCTAAACAATATAAAACAACCAACACAATTCAGAGAACAAACTGATACCGTCTCATCTCTCAGTGTCTTGAGTCTCCACACTGGGCCAGGTCATGGTTTCAAATGCCTTTGACTACTACCACGTCACCCAGTGGGCGCATTGCCTCTTCTTACACTCCATTCTCTCTGCAGGATACCGCTATGATCAAATCCCGCATGCCAGACATAGATTCTGGGGGCGCTCTATGGATCAAGGCCTTCTTGGAGGCATGTGCAGGAATGGTGCCTGCATAAGGGGACTTTAGGCGTGTTTTTTTCTTCTTGTACTTCCTTAGGAATGTTAAAGGAGATTGAAAATCTTGGCAACCCAGACACCGAACCTGATGATCTCCCTTTACATCAAGTTGTAGGCTCCTTGTGGCCTGTGATATGTGAAAAATATCCTATTCACATGAAGTCAACTGAACTTTGCAAAATCCCACCTGAAGAAGGTGAAAGAGGCTCAGCATATTTGCTGCGAGTTAGAAGCATGTAGTAAGACAGAACTGGAGATGATCCTGCTAACAATGACACTCTTGAACTGCTTTTCAGAGGAGCAGTTGAATCTTCTCTGCCTCCTGCT
>NW_018128566.1:61771-62274 GCF_001952655.1 Monopterus albus
AATGAATTAGAGCAACAGGAACAGGAAAGAAAAGACCTGACCAACCTGTAGACGCAGGTGGCCAAGTCACAACTGAAGGAAATGAGAGACAAAGTTAACCTGCTTAAAGCCTCCTCCAAACAGCTACCTCAACAACCTTTTTCACAGCTACCTCAGCAGGCACCTATCTCTCAATCTCCTCCAATGTTCCAGCCACTACCCACTCATTACACAGCACCAACCCCAGCTCACTTCCAACAGCCCTATGGGCCCAGGTCCTATTTTAATAAGGGAGGATGGGGGCGTAATAGGAACTATAAAGGGCCGGGATGACGGGATGCCTGTTTCCTTTGTGGAAGAAATGGACATTGGGCTGCTTGGTGCCCGTATAACAACTCACCACCACCCCCACATTACCCACAGCCTAAAGCAGGGGTTCCTCAGTATGGACATGAAACTTATCCCCCTCCACCGAATGGGCAGCATCAGGCCCCAGAGGCCGTCCAAATGCCCCAATAGGGGTG
>NW_018128567.1:0-1117 GCF_001952655.1 Monopterus albus
AGGGTTTACTCAGAAAAATTTTTGGCTCAACTGGGTTCATAATGCAGTAGAGAAGGTGTCAGTTAACACTTCCTGTGTTGTATGTGCTGGACCCCGTCCTGCCCTGTTAACCATTCCTTCTCTCCTCCATCCATCCATTTTCTTCTGCTTATCCGGGACCGGGTCGCGGGGGCAGCAGTCTAGGCAAAGATGCCCAGACTTCCCTCTCTCCAGACACTTCCTCCAGCTCCTCCGGGGGAATGCCATGCAGTGAACCTGAATGTAAACAGAAACAGACATAATGAATCATAGGACAAAAAGTAAAATGACAGTCAAGATGTAATATATACTGATTTTTTTAAATGTGACCAATTATTATGCTCATGAGTGTGTTATATAATAAAAATATAGCAATATAAGTATGTGCTATATAGTAAAATGTAAAATGGAAAAAATGAAAATTTTAACCTCATCCAGATTTACCCTCCTTTCTCAGCCAGTACCTTGTCTAGTAGCATTCTATTTTGTCAAGCAATTAGAGATACAGCCCCCAGCTGTTCCTTGCAAAGCATTTCTTGTATAATTAACAAATTTCTGTTGATTATAGTAAATGTAAATGATCCAATCTGCACTTTCATTAACAGTAGTCTTATTTAGATTAACTGGATTTCTGGATGCCTGAGCTCGTTCCCCCAATATAATTGCAAGTATGATCATCAGATTAAGCAAGACTTAAACCAATAGTGTTCCCCTTGAGCCACAAAGACCAGGGTACCTAAATAGATGCCATAGTCTTCTGGTAAATATTTCCATGGCTCCTTAGCGGGCTATTATTAACAAGTTGTCAAAATCAAATTTAATTCTAAGGTTTAGAGCCCTCACTGTTCACTGTCAAATCAGTCTTAACCTCTCCTAATGTATGAGAGGGCAGTGGGGCAGGTACACAATGTGTCAGGTGGTGCCAATTAGCTCCAGCCTTTCCTTTTACCTGGACCGCATATAATGTACACTCAGTTACCTTATACGGTCAAGTCCCCCTGGTTTCAAGCCACTTGCATTTGTGAACTTTCACTCGCACCCTGTCCCCCACCTTTATTGCTGGAGTTTCTTCTGGAGTTGCCTCTGGTTCAGCCAACTG
>NW_018128567.1:8306-8952 GCF_001952655.1 Monopterus albus
ATGCTACTAGCAATATTCATCCTGTCTGCAGACTCTGCAATCTAGTTGACCTTGGCCTAGATGCAGCCTGCAGAACTCATGACAATGAACTAAGCATTTACCAGCCTGAGCATAGACAGCCTGTCTCCACTAAACATTTGCTAATACAACAGATGTCTAACAAATATCTATCTGACTAAGAAATAACCTAACACCCTGAATGCTCAAACAGCAGATATTATATCCTAGTAAATTTGTAAGACAACCCTCAGTGGTTATCCATTCAAGTGATGGATTTTACGTCTTTTATGAAGCCAAACGGTCTAAGACTAGGACACTCATTCACTTTCCCTCACGTGAGGCTATGTGGTTTGAGACTTTACATGTAATCAGACTTCAGACAAAGATAACATGCTTTTGCTTCTCTTTTAAAACAATTTACCGATCGGGGAAGATCCTCAATCAGACAATTCAGCGTTTTAGAGTGCCCAATGTGCAGAATTTCAGGAGAGGACTGTTTAAAATCAACAGAAAGTTTACTGAAAGTCTGATTACAAGCAAGTCTCACAGCGCTGGATTCAGAGAGCCAGAGCTCCCGCAGGAAAACCAACTTCTGAATCCCGAGTCATGTTTTACAATGCATTTTATCTTCTTGGGCTGCTCCGCC
>NW_018128567.1:9015-13191 GCF_001952655.1 Monopterus albus
CTAGTGGGGCTTTGTTAAAATGTAAATAGGCTGTCTGGTCACAAAGAGATGCAGACATCTAGTCTCTACACACAAGTTACAGCACTCAAAGTAAGCAGATTCTGCTTCATTATAGCTGTAAGATATATATAAGCAAGGGAAACAAATGCATTAAAATAACCAAAGCTCAATAGTTCTGGACAATCATCAATACAGCTGTAATATGCATAACCAAGTAAAATAAAGTTATGAAAGGTAACTACAGGTATGAGAAGTAACTAAAGCTTATAAAGTAACTAGAGTCTATAAGACTCAAATCTTACATTGTAAACTTTGCAACAGACTGTTTAGGCTGAGAGGTTTTTGACAGCAGATACAGAGCTGTGCGGGTTAGGACTGGCCCCTGTCTGGCCCCAGGAAAATATATTCTCCCACATGTGTAACATCAAACAGAAATGTGATATATTACCCCAGTGTCCAACAGAGACCCAGAAGGAGGGAAGGGATGAAAGAACAAGCATAAAGTAAAATCAGTATTTTGTTGGCAGAAATCCTTAGACAGAGAACTACCCGAGCTGCAGCTTCTCCTCTCCTCTGGTGATGGAGTCTCAGGACGGAGCAGAGCTCTGCTTCCCGCAGCTCCTCAACACCTCCTGCAGGAAGCCGACAGCCCAGTCTAACGCTGTGTTCCTGAACATCCTGCTGGTCTCTGTCTCTGTGCTTACTGTGTTTCTCAACCTGCTTGTTGTCATCTCAGTCTCACATTTCAGGCAGAGATTCACTGAATATGAACATTTAGACTTTCAAGAATAATTTAATCATGTTGTATGAGGTCACACTAGAAATCTTCTACCAGCAATATTCCTTCATCCTTTGAACCATGACTTCAACAAAGCTTTAACTGCTGGAGGCTAAACATACTGTAGAATAACAACTGGTGTGGCAGAGCAGAAAAAGAAAACAGGGTGTTTTGAAGTGATTGTTTAGATTGTTTTAGAAATTAACCATTTGTGTCATGTAAATATGAGGACTTGTTGGTTAACTTACACTTTTCTCTTTCTTTCCAGGCACTTTGTGTTACAATATGGAAACAGCCAGAGTGGGGTTAAGACACTGGGAATGTAACTGAAAATTGTGGAATGGGCATAGAATCTTCTTCAGCATGAGGTGCTACAGTATAGTCTTGAAGGTTGAGGAACTGTTTGAATTTGGGAGGCCAGGTCACGGAGGACCATCTGTTGCTGTAGATACCCCCAAAATTGGCAGACTTGGGCAGCAACAGTGAAAAGCTGGATGTCTCCTGGGTTAGACTGGGACCCTTCAACAAAGAGGTCTGGAGAAAGGGAGGGATTGCAGATGCCTTGCTGAATTTGATGGCAACTGTCAGGGGATGGGAGCAAAGAAGTGGGTCTGATGGAAGGCAGCAAAGCAGACACGGTAGCACTACCATCCATGCCCAGGCAAAACTGATAGTGAATGAACAAATATGGAAAAATAGTAGGGCCCTTACACCATGAGTGAGGCTTGGGAGAGTCTCACTCATGGTGGGTAGAAGAAGGAGGTGCAAGAAACAGGCATCCAAATGGCAATTAACAGAAGAAAAGCTGATGAGTCAGAGGTGGCAGAGGAAAAGATATCTGGCATCCTGGTACTGGCCTTTTCTGTCTGTCTTTTTGTTTATTGGTTAGTTTTTTTAGAGAGTGGCAGAAGAAAGAGGTGTTGGGGGAAGGAGTGAGTGGCATCTTGGTGCCAGCAAATGGATAGTCCAGATCCTGGTGCCTGTGGCCAAAGTAAGGATAGAAGGCAACCCGGTGCTCATTTGAATCATGGGAAAAAAGTAAACCAACACCCTAGGGCCAGCAAAGAAAAACGCATGGGCATCTGAGTGCCCAAGGAAGAAGAAAACAATAGGAAAAAGGGATAGAGATGGGGACATGAGTTGACATCCCAGTGCCTGTGTGGGAAGAAACAGTGGGAATCCTGATGCCTGATGAAGAAGGGTAGAGAGGAAAAAAGGGGCACAAGAAAGAAACGGGCATCCCAGTACCACTGAAGGAGGAGTGAATCAGTGGGTACCCATTGAAAGAGAAACAGAAGGAAGGGGCCAAGGTAGGGAAGCCATGACAATGATGTAATATACTGTACTTACCAATATTTAGTTTAGTCATGATCAGTTCCTGGTTTACTGTTTTGAGGCTTTTATTTTTTTAGGGACTTGCTATTTCCCCTGCCTCAGTAGGCTTTTGTTTGGACTCCATTTCTGCCTGCCCCTTCCCAACCTATCTACCTTATTGGTATGAACTTTAGCCTGAATCATGATCTGGTCAGTTGCCAGCTCCCTGCCTGTTTCATTGTCACTCTCTCATTGGTGCGATATCTGCATTATCAGTGCACTTATCTTGGAAACTATATACTCCATCTCCACCATGCTCATTTCCTGCTCTTTCTGCACTCACCTGCTCTCACTGCACTCATAAGTAATCTTTTTTTACCATATCTGAACAACTCCTCACCTTGTGCAAGTTGCTCTTGGGTCTGGTTGCTCTCCTGATTTCAGCCTGCTCGCTCATGCCGTGTGCTTCGGGGGCTTGCTGAGAGGGATGGTGGTTGTTGTTGTTGCGGGAGCAAATAATGAGTTGTAGCTCCGGTGGTATGAAACCAGTAAATTCCCATTGGCTGTGTGAGTTAGTGATATCCAGCAATGCCTGTCTATTGTATGTTAACAGTTGTAGTGGCAATTTTATGGTAGCACCGTTTTTAAAGTTTTTTAGCCAATGCTTTGAAGCCTAGTAGTTTATTAACTGTGGCTTTCAATTCACGGTATGCAGTCATTTGTGTGGTTGTGACCCCAGACTGTTTATTGTGTCAGCGTGTTTGTAAAGATTTCCTGCCTTTGTGTGACTACTGAACCAGATGGCTTGTATCCTGCTTGAACTGGTATCCTGTTTTCCTTATCTGTTTGAGCATCTGTTTTTCTGCTATTGTATGCTGAGAATAAGAAGGGCAGTCACATTCTGTTCATTGAGCTTCTCTCCATCAGACTGCCTGGACATTCTGAGTTGAGATCACTCCTTCCTGCAGGAATAAATATGTAATAACTTTCAGAGTTGGTAAGTTTTATTTTACACTGACTGAGCTTTAGTAAATAATTTCACCACAACACAGTGCATGACATTTGTGCACTGCAGAAAGAGTAAAAAACACACACACAAAAAAAGAAAAACGAAGAAAAAGCCAGCATTCGAGAGTGGAACGCGCAAACAGGTCTGCCTCGGTGTGCAGCATGTTGAGAAAATGTAGCGATCTTTTGTCCGGCCTTCCCCAAAAGACTGTTAGACAACTTCAGCTCATTGAGAGAGTTTGAACCAGAACCAGGAGAACTGAGCACATCACTCCTGTTCTTAAATCTCTGCACTGGCTCCCAGTTACCTACAGAATCCAAACCCAGCAGGGCTCTGATACCCTTAGTAAGCAGCAATCTGGTTTTAATGCTTATAATATTTAATGCTGTTACTGTTTTTCTTTGCCTCTGTGAAGCACTTTGAATTGCCTCTGGTTATGAAATGTGCTCTATAAAATAAGCTGCCTTGCTTTGATCTAAACTCCAGTGGTGCTTTGACAAAGATTCCTGTGCTTGGACTGAGTTTCTAGAACACTGTGGGACAAAGGTGGTGGAGAAATTCCTGATGTCCATGGCTGTCAATTTTGTTTCTGGTTTCCTTGAAAGAATCTCTAGCAGCATCTAGTTTGGTGAAGACTGTCTGCTTTGTGCCGCTGATATACTTCTGGCTTCATTAGCCTCATCATAACCCTCATCATAAGCTGGGACAGTTTGCAGCCAAGTAGAAAGCAGAGAAAAGGGAAAATGATGAGGGGCACAATCCAGTATATTGTCAGTATGTATACAGAAACAAAGTGCAAGAGAAAAAGAAAGAAGACAATGATAGAAGGAGGGTGACAGATAAAGAGTTAAAGATGGTGTGATGTGATGTGTAGAGCAAGAGAGGAAGGTTCTGGGTATCTCAGAGACAGAGAGGAGGGGAGGAAGAGACAAGAGGAAAAAGAGGAATCAGCTGTGTGACAGAGAGTCTGCTCAGAAGTCTGCAGATCTTGGATGATGCAGACCCAGGACGGAGCAGAGCTTTGCTTTCCACAGCTCCTCAACACCTCCTGCAGGAAGCCGACAGCTCAGTCTAA
>NW_018128567.1:13387-17624 GCF_001952655.1 Monopterus albus
TTTCCCTTCAGGCAGCTCCACACACCCACTAACATCCTCCTCCTCTCTCTGGCTGTCTCTGACTTTCTCGTGGGCCTCCTGCTGATGCCTGGAGAAATCTTCAGATTAACTACCTGCTGGTTTCTTGGTGATGTCATGTGTTCACTGTACAAATATTTATCCTGCATTGTTTATAGTACTTCGATAGGAGACATGGTTCTCATATCAGTCGACCGTTACGTTGCTGTCTCTGACCCTCTGCATTACCCCACCAGAGTCACTGTGAGAAGAGTCAAACTCAGTGTTTGTCTGTGTTGGCTCTATTATTTTTTCTACAGTGGTCTTTATTTAAAGAATGACTTGACTCAGCCTGACAGATATAACTCCTGCTATGGTCAGTGTGTGGTCGGCATTGATTATATTACAGAAGCTGTTGACCTTGTTTTTACCTTTATTGTCCCCATTACTGCCATCATAGTTCTGTATATGAGAGTGTTTGTTGTGGCCGTGTCTCAGGCCCGTGCCATGCGCTCTCACATCACAGCTGTCACACTGCAGCGTTCAGTGACTCTAACAACAAAGAAGTCTGAGCTGAAAGCAGCCAGGACTCTGGGTGTTCTTGTTCTGGGGTTTCTAATGTGTTTTTGCCCATATTACTGTGTGTCTCTTGCAGGGGACAGTGTGTTTAATGGATCATCTGCATCTTATGTGGTTTTTCTGTACTATTTTAACTCCTGTCTAAACCCTGTGATCTATGCCTTGTTTTATCCCTGGTTTAGAAAATCTGTTAAACTCGTTGTCACTCTTCAGATTCTGCAGACTGGCTCCTGTGAGGCCAATGTACAGTAGAGATGCTGTGAATGACTGAGATTTACCTTGCTCATTAATTTGTTCATGTTCAAATTCATAAATTCAAAATGTCTTTAAACTGCATAGTAACAAAACAACCTTACTGTAGAAATTAGTATCTGAGATCCTCTTTGTGTCTGACTGCTGATTGTCAGCTTCACATAACCTTGCATGATTTTATTTTTTAATCGAAATGGTGATTATAATCAATATTTTTTGATACTGTGAGTGTGTCACTAGTAAAATGTGGCTGTACCATGACACTGGCTGTGGCAGAGGCTGTTTTTCTTCCATGACTGTGTGTATTCATTACTCTGTTGTTGTTTTTGTTTGGTAATAAGCTCTATGCATTGTTTTCCAGTCACTGTACAGCATCACCCACTGCCATGTAAACTGGATTAACATGATTAATCCACATATTTAAAGACTTTTCCTTCAGCAGATGTTTTCTGTGTTACAGGTCAACATCTGAAAACAAAACAGTAGCACTGCTACTGTTTTTATAATGTGGCTCTTCAATATTGCAATCTAGTCATATCTACTCCAATCTAGGGCTGCGGATTATGGCAAAAATAATAATCCAGATTGTTTTAGTCAATATTGAGATCACAGTTATGTAGTACCCCACTTCTTTAATTGGACAGCTCTGAATAACGGAGTCTGTCTTTCTTCATTTAGTGCTGATTTATTTGAACCACAAGCAAAAATTACAAAACACAACCTGGATGGCTCCCTCCTCCAAGCATCCACAGGCAGGCTGCTGGAACAAGGAGTCCTGGCCACACAGAGCCTGATACCTTTATAATCATGAGTGAGCTAGTCATAACAAAATGAGGATTTTCAATGTGTGTGTCTGTTGTCACATAGTGTGTGGCTAAGCATTCATTCAGACATAATGTTGCAAGGTTAATATAAAAAAGAATTGGTGTCATATGTAACTATAGTTTACTTTTCAGTCTGCTATCCTTGAAACAAAACAGACTAGAGCAGACTTTAAATCTTACTAAACTGCATTACTAAGACATTGTCTAATAATTATCTGACTGATTTACTAATATCTAACTGTTATTTAACACGATGTTGTGAAAAAAAAATTATCTATTAAAGCTCAGTGAGTGTAAAATAAATACTTAACATCAATTCTGAGAGTTATTACATATTTATTTCTGCAGGATGTAAGATTTGATTCTTATCGGCTCTAGTTACTTTAGAAGCTTTAGTTACTTTTCACAACTTTAGTTTCCTTTAGTTACTTTTCAGTTTTTCATTTTCTTTTAGTTACTTTTCATACCTTTATTTTCCTTGCTTATACATATTTAAACTGTATTGATGACTGCTGTATTCTACTGAGTGAAACGTTGGAAATGTATACTGCAAATTCTGAACTGTATTGATGACTGCTGTATTTTACTGAGTGAAACTTTGGAACTGTATCTTCAAGTAACCAGATGGCCTATTTTACATTTTAACAAAGACCTGTTGGCCTGTTTTGCAATTTTACCTAGACCCGTTTAGCATATTCCAAGTTCTGCTTTGTCATGTGGTATCTTGCAGAGACAGGGGGCCTACAACCTGAGATGACCACCTGGCCCGTTTAGCATACTCACTAGGTCCTGCAATAGCATCACACACAGAGGGGGTCTGCAGCACAGACAACCCATTGTTCAGTGTTCATTGACCTGGTTTAGATCACATTTCAGCAAGCAGATGCAGGCAGGGGTTGACCTGCTCATGCCAGGTGGCCAATAGGATTGCGAGGTGTTAAGTTTTGTACCTCTGTTCAGGGCGGAGCAGCCCAAGAAGCTAAATGTAATGAGAAAAAGGAAACTCGTGGCTCAGAGAACGGATTTCCTGTGGGAGCTCTGTGTCTCTGATCCCAGCGCTGTAGGGCTTTACCTGTGCCCATGCTTTGAGTAAACTTCCTGTTGATTTTAAACAGTCCTTTCCTGTCTTCACTTCTCAGGCTTTCAATAAAATAATTTGGGTAAAATCTAACAATAGGCATTCATTGTTGTACCTTCATCCCTAATAATACTGCACCAGATGGGAAGCATCACCAAGGCCTTAGAGGGTCTGACTGCTTTATTTGAAGAATTGGCTGAAAATTCTGGCATTAATGATCCCTTCTCTGATTTACTGTCACATTGGTTTAGAAAATGGAGTGGCTTAGTCACTTCCGGTTTAGTGTCTGTAAACAAAGCTTGTTTACAGCCATTCTAGTCCTCTGCAGCTGTTGTTGCATCCCCTGCATTAGACAATTGTGCACCAAATGCATTACTAGAACCATCTCCTCCATATCAACTCTCTGTTTAGCCTCAGTGTCAGGTCCGCTTGGCGCAGCCTGCCTCTCTTCTTCCTTTCTCTCTTCTTCCTTTCTCTCTCTCGTCCTGCGGGATCGGTGCCTCAGCTGTGTTGCATTCAGTCATCAAGTGACTTGTTGGTTGTAGCGCACAGCTGAGGCGCATTCCTGTGATTACTCCTACCTTATTTAAACCTCTGGCAGGCACTCCGTCGTCGCCGGAGCATTAACTAACTAAATAACTAACTCTGCATGCGCAAGCGTATGCATTGTATGTACATGTGTTTTACTTGTTTTCGCGATTGGATTTTCAACGCTGACAGTCCCTGTGCTGTTGATTATCTTTCAGAACGTAATACACGTGTTAAGCAAAATGTAATCGCGATAACTGCTGACAGTCCCTGTGCAGTTGATGTCGGTGCGTTTGCTACTCTTTTTCACCTGTCCGTCCTGATCCTCCTACTCTACTGGTTCCTGCCGTTGGTCTGTCTACTCCTCTGCTCGTCCAGGTCTCCTCAGCCATCACAGCCCTACCCTGTTTTTCTACTGTCCAAACCTTGTCGTATATATACATTGACTCTATTACTTTGTTTGTGTTGCTACCACCTTTGTTCACCAGCACTTGGGTCTGCACATTGAGTCCTACCTCAGTTTTCCCTCAGCCTCCTGGTGAGGGGGACTCAACCATAACACTCAGAGAGTGTACCCTTGGCTTCCTTCCCACAGCTCATCATCGATGAAAACACCTTGGACCTGGAGGACAAAGAAGACGCCAGTTATTAGTCCCCCTGAAACTCCTTTCACACAATTTTGCTAAGGTTAACACATAATCCATATAGTGTCACACACACACATAGCAGGCGCGATATTCTTAGTATGGTTTAGTTATTTTGGTGTAATTTCTGACTATGCAAGGACATGTTATGAATGATTTATACTCTGGTTAACTAGGATGACCTTAGTGTTGATTGATTTTCCATTTTTTCTGTTGCTTGCCTTATTTGTTCTTTTCCATTTTTTATTGATTATTTTGCATTCATGTATTGTTTTACATATTAATTTTCTCCATTCTATTCTTCTTCTTTCGGCTGTTCCCGTTAGGGGTCACCA
>NW_018128567.1:18822-22447 GCF_001952655.1 Monopterus albus
TATCATATGCATTATAATAGTATCATATGCCTTATAATCTACTTTTGTTTTAACCAGTTCACTTGTCTTTAAGAATATAGGAGACATGTGTAAGGCTGTAAGAGTAGACAGGAAACCACATACAGGAAGTAGACCACGGTTGCATAGCAACGCTCGAGGTGCTTCCTCTAAAACTGTCTATTGAAAGGTCAGGATATGTTGTACTGAGAATGTCACAGATCAAAATCTGCCTGGCGACAACATCACCAAATGAAGGGTCAGAACGAGGTCAAGAAACCAACCAAGGAACGAGGATGAAGGACAACGTTGATGACGTCAGATCATTTGCATGACTCTTATTATAAATTCTCTATGCAGAGGAAACTCGTGGTTCCGGCTTCCTGCAGCAGCTATGCACTATACTTCTGTGTGATAGGGCTTCAGATAGAGACGAAATCCAGAGCTCTGTATTGCTTTTCTTGAATATTGTAATAAATATCTTAAAAGACAGATTTGTCTCTGATCATTCTTCATAAAAGGACACGCAGGACCCAAAGAACTGCACTGGCTTTAGTTAAGAACATTATTTCACTGCTCAGCAGCTTGAGGCTGAGGAATAATCATACCACTACGGCCGTACTAAAAGGTGAGCAGAAAACCTTTTTAACAAGAGTTCTGCATATTGAATATTTTAAAACAAAGTGGTGTGATTTACGTCATTAATATTTTTGAAAAGCAATAAGTGAAGTGACGTCAGGGTTGGAGGCCCGTCAGACATTAAGTTCTGATAAATTCCGTGGGTTGGAGGCCCATCAGACATTAAGTTCTGATAAATTCCATGGGTTGGAGGCCCTTCAGACATTAAGATCTGATAAATTCCTTGGGTGAAAGGCCCTTCAGGTTCCAGACCTGATAAATACAAGTATTCCCGGGATTGGAGGCCCATCTGATGTAATATCGGATAACTTCCCAATTACAAAGAACATTTTAGTTCAATTCTAGAGCAAATTATCTGGTGATGTGTTCTGTAATTGCAATCTGGTACCATGGGAATAGGGTTGGAGGCCTGTATTTAGAAGAATTACAAAGAGCCAAGAAATCTGCGCAGTAAAAACTACATGTATATAATAATTTCTTGACTGAATAAAGATAGTTCCTTTTACAGGTTCTATTTGAATGTGGTGTCATGAGGACAGAAACGGTGATAACAAAGCTCAACTTTTACAACCTCACAAGGGTCTCAGTGAGACTGGCCACATTTAAATTGTGTACCCTGTGTGTTACTATTTTTTATTTTTCATATACAGTACTGTGGGTGGTTTCCAGAGACTCAAGTTCTCGTCCTCTCCTGTTTTTGTACAGTGGGATGGTCTAGCTTGATTTTTGAGTGTGAATTAAAAGACTTGACAAGATTGGGAATTAACCCCCAGTACGAGACCAGACCAAAATTTTTTGATCTAGAAGCTTGTCTCATAGATCTGTCAAGTTGACCAACGGAGTCATTCACACACTAAGTCAAGGGGAACATATATTAATAAAAAGAACTTGTATTTTTGACCTTGTATTGTGGAGTAATGGAGGGAGAATTTGACAAAGAACTTGGTAGAAGTGAGTTACAGGAGGAAGAAAGTATCAGAGAATGGTGGAATGATATTAAAACACAACTTGACAGTGGTATGAAGGAGTCAGAGAAGCAAAAAAGATGAAACAATATGAGACATTTTTTCAGAAAACTACAGAAAGATGATAGGGTGCCAAGAGATGGCAGTAAGGAAAAGCTATTGCTTCTGTTGAGCAGGGTAGAGAAAGAGGAAGTTGCAAAGTATGATGTAATGGTGCAGAGCGACAGATGGAGAGTGAACAGGAAGGTGTGCAAGAGAGACTTTTGGAGGCTGTAAAGGCGCTCCAGCTAATATGAGAGAGTGATTTGGGTTTTAAAACAAGTGCAGTAGGTTTTGTGGGAGGCGGAAAAAATTTGACTGACCGTATCTGGTGGCCACAAAGACTGACTTAAGACTGTGACTATCTCCTTTGTCTAATAATGTATATATTCAATTACAGGAAGAGTGATTGTCCCAGAAGTGTGTGGGAGACAAACTAACGTGGTTTATTTCACAGGCGGAGAAAGCACTGCTGTTATTATAATGTAAAACTAACACCATGACTTAACTGTTGTGAATAATTTGTTTTAAGTGTTTGCAGGATACCGTGGAGTGAATATTCTGATTACGTGTTCAATGTTTGTCTTGATGTTTACCTGTTGTACTGTTCCATGTTCGCTGTGTTGGATAAATACGGCCAATTGAGCGCTAATAATCAGTGGTTAATAGACAAAGATTAAGTAAGCTGAATGTCCGCTATAAATGTGTCTAGACTGGTCTAAAGCGCTTTGTGTACACAAATAGAGTTCGGACTTCAGTGTGTGATGTAAATGCTTATTCCTTGGTGATCACCGTGAGTGTGGTGTGTCTGAAGAAAGTTAGGGACAGAGGTATGCATGACTGAAAACTTTGTGTGTGTGTGTGTATACGTATGTGTGAAATGAAATATAGTTAATTAAAAAAACTCAGTCATTCAGAAAGCCGACAGTGAATATACCACATAGTGATGACAAAGCGGTTCGAGCCTGAGTTGACTGAGAGGGGAAAATCAATATAATGGGAATAGTTGGTGCAAGAGAACTCCAACAGAGTTAACTAGGGACGTAAAACATATGAACTACAAAAATGAAAAGAATATCAAATACTTAACAGAATGATATAAGGACGACGTGTTATAATGATATGATGCGTCTGCTACGTTTTATTTTATTTCATTTGTTGGTTTTAACATTGTGGGGAAAACATTAGACAATTTTGGGGACAGCTTTAAAAAAAAAACAAGAGAAAAACATGTTGTAACCAGCCTAGAAAAGGGGGTAACGAGTTACTTTAGTCATTTCTGAGCAATGTTTATCTTTATTTTACATTTATAAGTATTTTGGGTTTTATTTTGAAAAACGGGATGTTATTTTGACAAAACAAGAAGTAGTGTACGACATTACTCCAGTTAGCTTAACTTTGTTAATTCACGGATAGAGCACTGTCTCTTTTCTCCATGGTGGGCTAAAAACAAAAGAGAAGGTATGAAAATCAGTCTTTGTCTTCATTTTAAGTTACTTTGATTTGATTACAAGAAGTTGTAATGCGGCGTTTTGCTTTATTTCATTTGTTTTTTACACAACCGAACCTATAAACAGACGGCTCTAGGAAGCCGAAAAAAGCAACCAGGTTTCCTGATAGCAAAGCAAACATCTGCCCGACTTGTGGAGTTGCGGCACGGACATGTAAATTAGCTAAAGGGAAAATAACACTTATTTATATCGATACACACTGTGCGCATCCTTGCACAATAAAGTAAAAATTCAAGGCACTGAGAGCCTCTACAAGAAAATAATCGACCACAGAGATCTGTTTAAATTTCTTAGATGCTATACTGTTACCAACAAAAGTAGTAATTTATAAGTGGCTGACACACTTCAGGGCACAAATCCCCTACCATGCAGCAACTATGAAACTGATGATAAAGCTTAGAAATCAACAAAACAGAGGTGCTGATAGCAAATTACCCATTTCCATTAAATCAAACTGTCTTAACAGGAATGCAG
>NW_018128567.1:25733-31984 GCF_001952655.1 Monopterus albus
CTTAAATTGTCATGTAATTCTTAATTTTGTTAGAAAAAAAGTCTCACGAGCGAGAGCTTGGGAGACTGGTATAAACCACATTGGTTCTGCATAGACATTCTAGAACATGCGTACACCTAACTTTTTGAGCTTTGGGTCATGTCTAAGATGATAATTCACCATTTTCACATTGCAGATAAATCAGAAAGCAAGGAAAGGCCCCCTGGGCTCTTTAAAGAACTTGAAGACATTGTCCTTGGCCTTAGGTGAAAACAATATTGAAGATGTCTGGTGTTTCAGTAAAATCCTAAAATAAAACATATAAATGTGAGGATGTCTACATTGTCTGGGCAGAGGATTGACCTCTTTGCAGTCAGGGATTCCACTCCTGCTGGTTTAGAGGTGAAATGAGGACTAAGGCTGGTTCACTATGAGCCAAGCAGCAGAGATGTCACATTTCTACAGTTTGTGTTCTGCCTGTTCAACGGCTGTTTCCAAAGCTGCTCCTGCACTCTCCCTGACTGATTGATTAGGTTCCACCATGATTACAGAGCACCGTGAATGCTGACTTGAGGCTCTCCATTCACCTGATTGTGTGTTTGAGTGAGAGAGAGAGAGAGCTATAGACATGGAAAAACAAAGTACAACCACGGTATCAGACTGTCAAATTCTCTTTAGGTTCCCGATGAGGGAAAAGCCAAAGTTCCCTGCTGTGCACAACAACATCTTGCTCTTGTTAGAAACGGAAGTGCCAGGCACAACGAGGTAGTGTCTTATTGGCAATTAATGCGTGGTTTACATGTGTGGTGGACCATGAGGGGGATCTGTACAGATCAGAGATCAGCTATGATCTGTTACACCAGATGATATGTTAAATGATATGTTTGTATATTTTCTAACCAGCTTCCCTTGTACAAATAGAGAACCTATTATTTTGAGCAAAGATGTTTCTGTTCTACGAGCTAATTTGTGTCAAGTTTACTGTGGCCTTAAAAGGACCCTTTTCTATTAAAGGAACACACTTCTCTGAGGAAAAACATTTAAAAAGGTTGAAATCTCTGTAACAGAGGTCGAGCTACCGACCAACTCGGTCTGTGTTATGGTTCAAGCTCCACAATCTATGGATCCCCACCCCATGCCCCTCGGGCTGTCACAGAACTGACTTGGTCAAACCTCAGGTGGTTTATGAGCCACAGACATGCTCCAAATACAGTGGTGTGACAAAGTGTTTGCCCCCTTACTGATTTCTTATCTTTTTGCATGTTTGTCACACTGTAATGTTTCAGATCATCAAACAAATTTAAATATTAGTCAACGATAACACAAGTAAACACATCATGCAGTTTTTAAATGAAGGTTTTTATTATTAAGGGAAAACAAAATCCAAAACTATATAGCCCTGTGTGAACAAGTGTTTGCCCCCCTGTCAAAACACTGGTTTATCGCACCTGAGTTCAATTTCTCTAGCCACACCCAGGCCTGATTACTGCCACACCTGTTCGCAATCAAGAAATCACTTAAATAGGACCTGCCTGACAAAGTGAAGTAGACCAAAAGATCCTCAAAAGCTAGACATCATGCCGAGATCCAAAGAAATTCAAAACCAAATGAGAAAGAGAATAATTGAGCTCTATCAGTTTGGAAAAGGTTATAAAGCCATTTCTAAAGCTTTGGGACTGCAGCGAACCACAGTGAGAGCCATTATCCACAAATGGCGAAAACATGGAACAGTGGAGAACCTTCCCAGGAGTGGCCGGCCGACCAAAATTACCCCAAGAGCGCAGCGACAACTCATCCAAGAGGTCACAAAAGACCCCACAACAACATCCAAAGAACTGCAGGCCTCACTTGCCTCAGTTAAGGTGAGTGTTCATGACTCCACCATAAGAAAGAGACTGGGCAAAAATGGTTTGCATGGCAGAGTTCCAAGACGAAAACCACTGCTGAGCAAAAAGAACATAAAGGCTCGTCTCAGTTTTGCCAGAAAACATCTTGATGATCCCCAAGACTTTTGGGATAATACTCTGTGGACAGACGAGACAAAAGTTGAACTTTTTGGAAGGTGTGTGTCCCATTATGTGTGGTGTAAAAGTAACACCGCATTTCAGAAAAAGAACATCATACCAACAGTAAAATATGGTGGTGGTAGTGGGATGGTCTGGGGCTGTTTTGCTGCTTCAGGCCCTGGAAGACTTGCTGTGATAAATGGAACCCTGAATTCTGCTGTGTACCAAAATATCCTGAAGGAGAATGTCCGGCCATCCGTTTGTGACCTCAAGCTGAAGCGAACTTGGGTTCTGCAGCAGGACAATGATCCAAAGCACACCAGCAAGTCCACTTCTGAATGGCTGAAGAAAAACAAAATGAAGACTTTGGAGTGGCCTAGTCAAAGTCCTGACCTGAATCCAATTGAGATGCTGTGGCATGACCTTAAAAAGGCGGTTCATGCCCGAAAACCCTCCAATGTGGCTGACTTACAACCATTCTGCCAAGATGAGTGGGCCAAAATTCCTCCACAGCGCTGTGGCAGACTCATGGCAAGTTATCGAAAACGCTTGATTGCAGTTGTTGCTGCTAAGGGTGGCCCAACCAGTTATTCGGTTTAGGGGGCAAACACTTATTCACACAGGGTTTTGTAGTTTTGGATTTTGTTTTCCCTTAATAATAAAAACCTTCATTTAAAAACTGCATGATGTGTTTACTTGTGTTATCGTTGACTAATATTTAAATTTGTTTGATGATCTGAAACATTACAGTGTGACAAACATGCAAAAAGATAAGAAATCAGTAAGGGGGCAAATACTTTTTCACACCACTGTATATTGTGCACTGGATGGCAAAGGCTGGCTATTAAAAGTAGACTGAATCTGAAAATAATTTAAAAATATTTCTTCCTCCCTTTTGTTGCCTTTCCAGCTGATCCACTATTAAAAAATGTCTCCCCTGCATTACATGTGCCTAAAAACAGCCCTGCAAATTTATATAAACATGGAAAAATATATATAAGCAATGTCTCTCTACAGCATGTTGTTCTCACAGGAGCCAGGCTTCAGTATCTTCAGTGTAACAATGAGTTTAACTGATTTTCTAAACCAAGGGTAAAAGAAGGCATAGATTAAAGGGTTTAAAAAGGAGCTAAAATAGAACAAACATATGACCAAGGCAGCATATGAAGCACTGAGCAAGTTATCTGTGCCTGTAAAAGCAACACAATAATATGGGATAAGACATATTAGAAACACAACTACAACAACCCCAAGAGTCCTGGCGGCTTTCAGCTCAGATTTTTTAGCTGATACTTTCTTTGAACCCTGGAGTGTGACAGCTGCAGTGTGAGACCTCATGGCACTAGCCTGAGACACAGCCACCATAAATACTCTTATATACAGAACTACAATAACAGTAATGGGAACAATGAAGGAAATAATAATATTTGCAAGTCCATAAGTAACAATGATACACTGTCCAAAGCAAGAGTTATACCTGCCTGGTCGCTCCAGGATATCTTTCTGAATCACAGTTTGATAGATTACAGAACATGTCCAACACAAACAAACCCAGATCTTGACTCTTTTTTGTGTGACTTTGGTGGAGTAATGCAGAGGATAACAAATGGCCACGTAGCGGTCAATAGATATGAGCACCATGGTTCCTACTGAAGTACAGGCAACAATGTATCCTAGATACTGATATGCAGTGCACACAAAGTCACCGAGGAACCAGCAGCCGTCAATAAGCATAATTTGAAAGAATATGAGGAGGCCTGCAAAGAAATCTGAGACAGCCAGAGAGAGGATGAGGAGGTTGGTGGGGGTGAGGAGCTGCCTGGAGAGGAAGAGCAGAAATATAGTTATCAATATAATATCAGTTCTTATTCAGATGAAAGCACATACAGAAAAGACTGAAACACAAAATTCATTTTCTCTCACTATATGAATTTAGGTGATTTCCATTATCACAAAGTGCTGACTTTTTATTACTATCTACAAGTTTAATATATAAATGAAATATTTAGATACTTGAAGTGGGAGATAGAGATAATGACCAGCAGGTTGAGAGATGAACTGAGCAGACAGATAGAGGACAGCAGAACATAATTCAGCATGGTGTCTAAGTGAGGACGTTTTGGCTTCACACAGGAGGTGTTGAGGAGCTGTGGAAAACAGAGTTCAGTTTCCTCCAAGGTCTCCATCACCAGAGAGAAGAAGCTGCTGAACTCCAGCAGCTTTTTGACCAAAGCTTCCTGTCGTACAGCTGATTTATCTCTTCCCTCACCTCCCACCCCTCCTTCTTCCTTACCTCTGCTGCTGTTCTCTCTATAGAGACTTAACTCCTATGTTGCCTGTGCGCATGTTCCTCAGTGACCAGAATGATTGCATTCTGAGTGATATTTAAGGTACACTTATCAGAATCAACATTGTCTTCTAACCTTGAAGCAAAGCAGACTAGAGCAGACTGTCACTGGCAGTCTAGTTGCTTCATACGCTGTAGTCAAGGACACAACGGCTGGCTTGAGAGTACTGCAAGCTGATGTGATTCCACAGCCAAGTTCAGCCCAGATGGCTGAGCTGATTGCTCTTATAGAGGCGTGTCAGTTGTCAAAAGGCAAAGTTGTAAATATCTGCACAAAATCTGTGTATGCGGCACAGGCAGTACATGCAGACTTGTGCCACTGGAGAAGAAAAGGTTTTGTGACTTCAACTGGCTATCCGGTAAAACACTTGCAGCAGTTACTGGAACTAGATCAAGCGTCGTTGCTACCAAAGCAGGTGGCAATTATTAAGTGCAAGGGACATCAGAGAACAGAGACTCAGATAAACAGAGGTAATAATGCAGCAGATCTGGCTGCCAAGGTACATAGCAGCAGGTTATCAGGTAGCTCAGGGAGCTATAAAAGGGATCCAAGACCTATGGGGTCAGAGCTTTGGAAGCTCAGTAATGAAAGAGATCCAGACCTAAGGGGTCAGAGTTTAAGGAGCCTAGGACAGGCACTCAGGACCCAGAAGGTCCAGCTCAGGTAGCTAAACAGATGAGTCAAGACCCTGCAGAAAGGGGTCATGTTTGTGAGGCAGAGTTGAGCTTGCAGATTATTAGGGAAATACAGAATAAAGCCGCTCCTACTGAAAAGCAGGCGGGGCATCTAAGGATCAGAAAGGACCGTGGAGAAACCACAACGATAAAATAGTGGTCCCGGCAGGACTACTTAGTTTGCTGTGTCAAGAGGCGCACAGCAGAGGACACTGTGCAAGCTCCAAGATAAATAGTCTAATCTCTCAAAATTGGTGGCATTCGCATTTAAAGGATATCACCAAGTACTTTGTTGCAACATGTGAGACATGTAATCAGTTCAACCCCAGAGCTGCGCTGAAAGCGGAGCTAGGGGATTTCCAGTTCCAGATGCTCCCTGGAAAGAGATTGTTGTTGATTTCACAGATATGGGAGCTGATAAAAGAGTTGAAGGAAAATTATATTTACTTGTCTGTGTGGATCCATTTTCCAAATGGGTAGAGGCTGTACCCACAAAAACAGAGACAGGTAAACAGGTAATCAAGTGGCTTACTAGGGAAGTGATCCCCTGGTTTTGGGTACCTGGGATTATCAGATCTGATAATGGAACACACTTCTCAAATGATTATCTACGTCTGGTTGAGCAGATGTTTGGGATAAAACACAAGTTTGGGGCTGTCTATCATGCAGCCTCTCAAGGGCTTGTTGAGTGTGCAAACAGAACTATAAAAGAAGGGCTCACGAAAATCTGTGCAGACACTAACTTAACCTGGGTTGAAGCTCTACCTATTGTATTGTTCAGCCTCATGTCTACTCTGTAGGATATGGTTTGTGGTATCATTGCTAACTTTGAGAGACGAGCCAGTCCAAGTAACTTCAAAACAGTGCTGATTTATTCAAAGGATCACAGGTAAAATTAACATTACACGCTCAAGTATCTTGCACCTCCAAACTGCACGCAGGCAGATGTAAGATGAAAGACTCTGAGCCCACCAGGCCTATACATTATATCCCCTCGGTTGGGCTAGCCCCATACTACACAGAAACGTCAACCGGGACGTCTCTGTTACCAGCTTTGCAGCTGGCCCTAGCAGTAGTCAAAACATGAAGCAAATCAATTTGCGTGTGTGTGTGTCTGTTGAGTGAGTGGTGTGTAGCTAAAAACATTCTCACAGACTTCTAGTAACATGTCGTGACTTAAACATAAGAACATATGGCTAAGGCTACAGTTATACACGTCATAATAATAATATTAAACACCCTGT
>NW_018128567.1:32268-34512 GCF_001952655.1 Monopterus albus
AGTAAGAGCCCCCCCACCTTACCCCCCCTCATCATACTTGGCAGCACTGTATCAGCATTAAATTCCTACAAGTTTCTGGGCTCCACTTTCTCCCAAGACCTGAAGTGGACGCGGAGAGGATCACCGCCTACCCCTCACACCCCGGGCACAATCTGTTCAAACTCCTCCCCTCTGGATGGCGTTACAGGTCACTGTACACCAAGACAACCAGGCACAGTGACAGTTTCTTCCCCCAGGCTGTCACTCTGATGAACACTTAACCAATGACCATATGATTGGATAATAACCCTCAGTGCAATACCTATATACATTGTGCAGATTATACAGACTTGTACAGGTCTCTAGTACTCTGTTTTAAGTACTCTATTTTTATCCCTATTTATCTCATTTCAAAGAACATTCCTTTGTTGTCTGCATTGTTACTGTCTGTTCATACTGCTTATTCTGCATTGTTTGCAGTTTCTGTTGCTTGTTAATACTGCTATTTTGTTATATTAGACAGTCTTATGCTGGTTTACTGTTTGCACATTGAGAGCCCATGTACCAGAGTGAAATTCCTTGTGTGTTCAACACACCTGGCCAATAAAGCAGATTCTGATTCTGATTCTGTGGCTGTTGGCCTCCTCTGACTGGCCGTGGCTCAGGTACTTCTTGAGCCACAGCCACCCCTGAGATGCTGAAGGTTAGTTGGTCTGTCATAGTTGGTCTGTTTTTGTTGACACGCAACTTCAATATCACATGGAGGATGGAGACAGTGCCTATGGACTGGCAAGCTGGGGTGGTGGTTCCCATATTTAAAAAAGGGGACCGGAGAGTGTGCACCAATTATCGGGGTATCACACTACTCAGCTTCCCTGGGAAAGCCTACACCAGGGTGCTTGAGAGGAGGCTCTGACCGAATGTGGAACCTCGGATTCAGGAAGAACAATGTGAATTCCATGCAGGTCATGGAATGCTGGACCATAGAACTAAGCGTAAGCTTAAAGGCGACCGGGCCTTTGCGGTCGCTGGTCCCAAATTTTGGAACGATTTATGATTTCTGCCCATCAGACAAGCTTCTTCTCTGTCTGTTTTTAAGTCTCTTTTAAAAACTCTTGTTGGCATTTTGATAATTTATATTGGTGCTGATTTTATTAATTTTTATTGATTCATGTTTTTATATTGGTGTTATATTATATATTATATATTTTGTTTGTGCTTGTTGGTTGTGTTTTTAAATATTGTTTATTGCAATGTACAGCACTTTGGTCCACCTTGATTGTTTTAGTGATTTATAAATAAAGTTGGTATGGTATGGTATGGTATGGTAGAGACCCAGCCGGTTCAAGAACTCCAACTGGTAGACTTCTGAACCAGTCAGAAAAGGTCTTTGCTCAAGATGGCGCATGCCAACACAAGTCATTCAAAGAACAGAATGAAAAAACTGAGCCTCCGAAAAGTGTGTTGCTCATATGTGTGGTTTTGTGTTTTGTCTAAAATTTACGTTTTCTAAATCTTGCGCTCGTCACAAGTTTTTTTTAGCGTTCGAATCTCAGTGCCTGCAATCCAGATGTCGAAATGTCCTTTGGCAAGACACTGAACCCCCAAGTTGCCGAAAGATGGTTAGAGCCTATGTGAACACCACGATATGCTAACCCCTGGACATAGGAATAAAGCTTAACCTCACACCGCAGCCTACTCACTCTTTCGGCTGTCTTCCTTCAGTCACTCAGTCTTCTGGAAGTCAGAAAATCAACCAGACAGAGCCTCTAGCTGCAGCTATGAAGGACTCCTCTCGTTCCCCTTTTTGCCAGGTTCTTTAAAGGATTCTGGTCAGTAGACTTAGCCCCTCCATCCAACCAGATGCCACAGTTTGCACTTTTAAGGCAACCACAGAATTCCATAATAATCAGTGAACAAACAAATTCCAAGACATAATCCATAATTAATAGTCTTTTGTTGTAGAGCCTCTTTCTTCACAGCAGGAAACATTTCAACACAACACACAACAGTGCTGCTAGAGTGTTGCTGTTATGTAGTAGAATGACACCGGGCACTTTTTATCCTGTTTAAAGTCATTAATTGATATTTTCAGAATCAGAATCAGTTTTATTGGCCAGGTGTGTTGAACACATGAGGAAAGTGACTCTGCTACAGTGATTCTCAATGTGCATGTACAAGGTTCATCCATAAAGATGGTAAACAAGGTAAGACTGAGAGGTCTGCATTAAGTGAATAAAAAATAAAAAAATAAAGTACTTATAA
>NW_018128568.1:0-18560 GCF_001952655.1 Monopterus albus
ACATCACAGCAATTATATTAAACTGTTACACTGATGTCACAGTGGTGCATTACTTGACTAGGTGTGTTTGTCTCAACAAAAACTGAACAGGTTTTTTCCAACAGGTTTGTTTAATCAAATTATATTTTATGTAGCAGTGGAAGAATTAGTGAGACTTAAGTAACAACACGAAACTACAACAATACTCTGTGACAAGCCAAAGGTCTGCATTATTCATTCATTCATTCATTTTCTACCGCTTGTTAGGGCAGCTCGACACAACAGTGAGCGAGCAGTGAAAAAACGGACCCAGGCGGCTGACTTCGATGCAAGTGATAATTTATTACAGTGCTAACAGGGGTGCAATCATATATACAAAAACATGGAAGGAGTGAATATCACCGGGTGCCTGACCAACAGAGGTAGAGGGGTGATTGTCCGTGGGGGTGATGAAGGTTGGCTGCGAGGGTAGGAGTCACTCCTGGGCTGGTCAAGGTGGGGGTCCGGTTAACTGGAGAGGAAACAAGGAGTTCAATGAATGATGGGACTGTGCATCGACCTGCGAAGGTGGTAGGTGGAGCTGAGGGTGCCAAGGTCCAGAGGAGAGATCCAGGTAAAACTAAGGAAACACTAGACATCAAGAACATACGTGGAACAGGAAAAAGTTTTATTACTGAAAAAAATGGCAATAACATGATACAAAGTTTAGGTTTTGATATGATCTGTTTGATTAGCACAAAGACAATGCACCACTGAATTACTCACATTTCACCACCAACTCCCTTTGTTTGCTGTTTGAACCTTCACTGTTCGTGGCACTGCATTTGTAAAAGCCAGCGTCAGATGAATTTACATTAAATATGTGTTGGAGAGTGTTGTCGCTTTGCCAACGACTGAGCAGGGTGACAGGACGAGGATTTGATCCAGTACTCCACGTCAAGCTGAGATCTGATGTTGGGAAGCTTTCAACAGTGCAGCTGATAATGACGCGTTGACCTTCGGTGACCTCAGCATCCATAGACAGCCTGGGTTCAGTGGGAGGATCTATAGAGAGGAAGCAGATATGTGCTTGATTTTCATTAATGATCAATTGATTCCTTAATTTTTTAAACATGTTACATGATATTACAGCAGCAGTCCATAAACAGGAAGTGGGACTCTGTCCTGAAAGCTTAAACACTTTCTGTAAAAAGTCTGACATTATAGGAAACGTGTGGTTTTTGGCAGCAGGTTAGCTTAGCTCAGCACAATTAAACAGGTAGCCCGTCTCGACCCAAAAGTAACGATGTCTGCCAACCAGCAGTTCTAAAGCCCACTGATCATGTTATATATTGTATGTGTTTGTTTAATCTGTTTGCTAGAAGTGTGACACAACCATTTGTCACTGTACATGAGGTTATGTGCAACACTTTACTTGTTTTCTGGCAACTGCTCACTGTAAATAATTTCTTACATTTTTGTTTTTGTGGGGATTAAATAAGATACAGCGTGTTAATTAGTTCACAGGTGCTGGTAGGTGGAACAAGTTAAGGTTGCACAGACCCAAGCTAACAGTGTCCTCTCTGTTTCCAATGTTATGGTAGGCTATGCTTCTTATTCATCATAGTGATGTGAGAGTTGAGTGAAACTTCTCACTCAGCACCAGAGAGAGAATAAATGTACTTTCCAAAAATGTTGTTATATGTAAATGTTGTATTCTTTTGAATTGACATGGAAAAACTATTAGTGACTTTGAGTTGAGGATTCAACGTGATGTACAACACAAAATGCAGTTACACTGTGGCGTAGAAGCTTATAATAATAATAATAACAACTTCAACTATATAACTAACTAATAATAAATAACTTATAGAAACTTTAGGATCACAGAACATTTTCAGCACAACTGTTACTTACACAGCACATGTATGCACGCTCGTTCACTATCATGTCCTCGACTGATGGCGTTGCTGGCGTTGCACGTGTAACATGCTTCATCTGCTCTTTGCACATTGTTCAATTGTAGGAAATTTTCCTTAGTTGTTGTGAAAGTCTGCTGTTTATTTTTATTTTCACTGCCCCAGGAGTACGACTGTGGGGCAGGATTGGCATCAGTGTTGCAGGTTAATGTGAGGGATTGACCAACTTTCACCTTAAGAGATTCCTTGTTGGCAATTGCTGTATTTCTTGGGCCGTCTGGAAAAGAGAAATAACTTTTAGTATGTGGATTTATTTCACTTTCTCTGCCATGATCAACTCTCTGACACATGCAGTAAAAGGAGGTGTGAAACTTACATTGAACATCGACTGTAAGTGGCTCTGATGTTCTAAAACCCACGGCGTTAGAAGCTTTACATGTGTAGGAGCCACGGTCCTCAGGCTCGATCCTATCTACAGTATATATCCTCTGGGTACAAATACTTTGGTGACAAATTTGTTTCCCATCCTTCAACCAAGTGTAGGTGACAGATCTTGGGTTGCTTCTCGTTACACTACACGTTAAAGTCATTTTATCTCCTTGTTCTACTGTAGAGTCAGGTGGAGTCTTCATTATCTCAACATGAGGGGGATCTGAAACAGCATTTCTTTAGTTTGAATCACAAAGACAATCTGCTACCAAAACAGTGGTGAAAATGAAAAATCAAATTTCAGGATTGTCTTCCAGAATTTTTTAGCAAATACAAAATGTTAAAAACAAAGTATGGTTGAGATAATATTACAATCACAAACAAAAAGTTTAATTCAAGTAAAAACACATGAAGTACTCACATTTAACATCAATAACGACTGGGTTTGATGTAATATATCCATGTTGGTTTCGAGCTTCACAGCTGTAGTTTCCAGTTTGTAACTCATTAACCGATGTGATCAACCACTTTGCCTCTGAGAACTGCTTGTGTCCATTGTTAAACCAGGTAAATGTGGGGACGGGACGTCCTTTGGCAGAGCAAGTGAGAGTCACAGATTCTCCTTCCTTGACACTGTCAGAACTTATCTTGGCCTCTATTTCTTTAGGAGCATCTGTGACAACAAATTCAATACCAGTGAAGAGAGATCAGTCTACACACAGCAGAAAGAATGGAGCCATAGTGTTTTGGACTTTAGTCCCACTAAACTGTCATTTATACATTTGGCAGCTGGATTAAACAGGCAGAGAACTGGTTTCACAAATATTATGTTTTACACAAATGAAATATTATGTGGCATTAAAGCTCAGATATTTCTGACATACAGATGTAGTGTTAGGGAGCTTGGGAACTGGGCAGGACAACTGGTGTAATTCAGGTGTGTTGCATCACTTTGGCCTTTCATGTTGCAGCATTACATGGTCACTGTGCTGATTTCTAAAATTAAATAACAGCTGCCCAAAATATACTCGATGTACTGTCCTTATACTTACAGTACTAGTAAAAGGAAAAGGACAGTGATTCTTCTCAGTACTGTAATCCTGATATTAAATTAATAATGAGCACAATTATCATAATAAGTTCGAGAAGTTATTAGTTACCCTCAGATCACATTTACATCACAGATTCATTAGCAGTAACTGTTACAGTACATAGATGTGAATAAACTCTCCATCCATGAACTTACATTCGACAGTTATACTAATATTCCGAATCAAATATTTATCCTTGTTATCTTGTGTTTGACATGAAAACATCTTCCCATCGTCCTGCCAACGTGCTTGAAAACTGACTCTGGTGCTTTTTGGTGTTTCATTATGTTGTTGAGTGTCTGAGACACGTGTCGAGGTAAGCTGTGTCAAATCTTCTATTTGTGGGTTTGAAGGACATGAACTTAAAGTGGAGCATGTGAGTTCTACGTTGTCAGATTCCTTAATGACAGATGGTTTGTTAAAAGTGATCAGGCATGGATTTTCTGAAAATAAGAAAGAAAGACAACATCAGCAGAAATGGAATGACTATACAGAATAATACAAGTAAATCATAATAATACAGTAGGACTATGAATAGGTTTTATAATAGATAAATTGATCCTTGGCTGGTAAACTGTGCTGAGTGGAGCTTGTGTTTTATGTTACTGACTGATCAAGTTAAGTTCAAGATGAAAATGAAGATTTTTTTAATTCTCTCCTATTGTGTTGACTTTATTATGAAATCTCACAATATACTTATCTATCCATTTTGGGTTATTGTACAGTAATAATCATGTTGAAATGTTATTAGCTATGTTTTTCTGTTGAGTACTAAACATATAAAAGACATTCATTTTATTTTCTTATATTTATCACACCATTGATACTTAACTAAGCTCATAGTTATTTCTGTTTCCAGACCAGCTCTCAACATTTGAAAATTTATTTTCATAAAATATATTTCAATATTTTCATTTTTACACATACCTGTAACAGTGAGGGTCACGTTTTTTTGCGTTATCCATTTTCTATCACCCTGTCCCACATATCTGAAAGAGTACGGACCACTGTCACTTTTTTTCAGGTTGCAGATCAAAATACTGCACAGATCATTTTTCCACTTCAGAAGTGAATAGCCGATGTATTTCACTCTGTCTTTAAAGTCTGGACTGACAGGACGTTGAGATTGATCCGTACTGTAAATGACAGTGCCAGTATAATCTTTATCAGCATCTATATATTTTGCATCCTTCAGCCAAAACCAGGAGGCGCCAACATCAGTAAGAGATCGTGTGACTGTGCACTTGATTTCAATGCAGGACCCCTCTGTAGCCTCTGTAGCATTCAGTTTGTGTTGTTCTATATTGAAGGGGGATATTTCGCCAAAAGAAAAATCTGTAGTGATGAAAACACAAGTGGAAAAGTCAGTAGTATATCAGTACTATAAATCAATACTATATTTGATTTAATCCAGAGTATATTAAAAGCAAACATTATTGAAACACTGTAGTAATTCCTACTTTGTATTAGAGTCAGAAATACCAGCCACCCGACTGTCTGAGCATTCATTCTCGTGTAAATCTTGATATCTGAAACAAACAAAAAAAAAAAGAAAAAAGTATACAAAACTTTATACAACACCACTGAACATTCTGTGACACCAAACTAGCCTTGGTACCTTGCTAAACTAGCTAGTCTCAAGTTCTCCCCCCAAACCTTCGTGACATAGTATTTGCATTTTCTTCCTTATTTCAAGTTGACTGCTCTCGGGGCCAGCCCCGGGTTTGTTGGTGCTCTAGCCAGGCTGTTGCGTGGTGCACTAAAAAAAAATTTCAATAAAATACACCACACACAGGGTGTTTAGAGAGCAATCAGTAGGATGCATTTATTTAACATATTTGGTCATTTACCCCATACCACCAGATTTAAAATAGTATTGTCAAAAAAGATTGTTTCAGTGGTTTTATATAGAGTATACATCACTTACAAATGCTGCTTTATTTTTGTGAACACAACAAATGACTTTTCCAGGGGAAACATCCAGATTACTAATAATGTAAAGACATTGCTATATCCAATAAAATGGCATCTTTTTAATTCGAAAGAAGCAGAAATCAAAACCTTCTCTACACACAGACATTGTACCCCCTTGATGACTGAGATGAACTTTTACCAACTGAGATGATTTTTCATATTACGTTAGTCAAATAGAACACTTTAGATCAAAAGATACAAAAATAAGCTTGTTCTTACCTCAGCAGACGCAGTTTCAGCAGCCTGTAGCTCACACCACCCCTTGTAAAGAATAAGGTTGTAAAGAAAAAGGAAGTTTTCACAGTTGACTTAAAATCTTAAAGAATTTGCATGCTCGATCATGCAAGCCAGAGAACACAATCTTTTATAGGTGAATTGATGAAAATGATTTAGTTTTCTTTCTTCAGCTTTCACACTACAGCAGATATGCAGTTCAACATCCTCTCACTTCCTCTATTTAATGCTCTTTGCCAACAGTGAAAGCCACTTCAGGGTACGTGGGTGACGACTTAGAAAACAGGCACAGAGAAGTCTGACATGTACTTTTAGAAATTATACTTACAGTATTTACAGTGCCATTTACTACTTCTTGTTCATCAAAGAGTGAAAAAAGATCAAGTACTAAAAGATTTATGACTTATTGTATAAATTGTGAATCTTTTGTTTCCCAAAGCATAAAAGTGAATGTGAACCACACAAACAGGAAACATCATACAGTACAAAGAAATATCAGTTTGACTTCACCTCCCCTCCCCAAGAGCAGTAACTACTGTCTTCTCAGCATCAGCTGCCATTTCATCAGTGGCACCACTTAAAGCTTGCAGCATGGCAGTGAAGGATTGGCTGGGAACACGTCTCGGCATTGCCATCTCCACCAGCTGTGACGAAACTGTGGCCAAGTCCTTTTCTGCAGCCACAAGCCGCTTTTTAACTTCCCCTGTGGCGACCTCCACTGACAATACACAAGTCCACAATCCTTTAATGTAGACTGCTGGGCCAGTCGCTCAACCAAGCCATCATTTAGGTACAGAGATACAGCTTTAGTCAGGATCCACACTGCTACACTTGAGTCCACCACAGGAACACTGTGGAGACACTATTGTTTTTGAATAAAAATGCCTGAGTCACACAAGCACACCCAGTGTACACCAAGCACAATCAGAACACATATTATATTATCAGAACATTAATTACATCCACAGCCTCATTGAACCCTGTAAATATTTGCTCTGTCCAGTGTGTAATTTGGGATGAATAATTATAAATCCATTTCATATTCTTAAGAGTTCTTGGGGAAGGAGGATTACTTAGGTAGTCAACATTTCATTTCAGATACTTTATAAGGCAAGGAAGAAAAACAGACGCATATAAAATGAAGTTAGATATCAGCTTTATTTAAGTAATGTCCACATAACAACAACACTCAGTGCACACACAAGGTGCATCAGTGTCACCTTTCCAAGGCTGTATAACAACCACCGCGCCAGCAGGTGTCACCCACGTGCTCAACGAATGAAGCTTCGAGTAGTGAACCAATTTTCGATACAATGGTTCAAAAGGGTTCAAAGCTTCATGGGGCCTCATATGGCCATCATTACTGGCAGGGTAGAGTAGGTCCAAGATCCGGAAGACAGGTCCGTGGAGGAGGAGGTGTAGCAAGGACGGAAAACAAGGCTAACGAGACGAAGGGAAAAACAGGGCTGGACAGGAGCTAAGAACAAAAAGACTAAGTACTTGGATAATGCAACTAGACAAAAACAATGAATAAGGAAGGGCCTGAAAATCTAGAAAGAACTGGCAAGGGAGTGGACGGTGAGCAGGGTATAAATAGGGAGCAAACTAATCAGGTGCAGCTGGTGATGATCTGGGGAAGTGAAGCAGGTGTGCCAGAAAGAGTAATCAGGGTAAGGGAGCTAAAACAGAATGAGGGGAGTGAGAATGGCAGGTGCAGCCGGGCAAACCTGACACCTTCTCAGATAAATAATATTTGTGGCTAACCAGTAGTGCTGTACAGTGTACAGTGGTGGGAAGTAACTACATTTATTGTACTCAAAAACTGAAATCAAAATAAAAATTTTACTTCGGTAATATCTTAGGTATTTGTACTTCTGGAGCTGGTTATTACAACTGTCTCTGGCTGTCGTGACCACATAGCTTCACAGACAGGGCAGGATGGGCAAGGAGGAGCGGAGACCGAAGAGGAGGGGATACTGTCTGAGTTTGCTTTGACTCTCACTTCACTTTAACAACCGGAAATTAGAGGGAGAGGTTATTTAATGCAGCTTTAAATATACCTGGCTGTCAGCTATCTCTATGACTGAATCCATTCAACACAGTAATGCACACACTCACCTACAGATCTGGAGTAGACGTAGCCTTCAGGTTGAAATATTTATGTCCTGCTGTCAGATGATGATTCTTTTGCAGCTTTGAAGCACCGACAGCATCAGAGTGATTTATCAGTTTGTCCAGTTAGTGGAACATACTAATCCTGTAAACTCCTTATTCCAAAATCAGCTTAAGCACATACTTGTGCGTATGTGACAACAATAAAAACACCTGTCAGTATAACCTAAAGCAGTGAAACATCAATGTCAGTATTGTACCTTTCTCTTTCAATGTTGACACACAAATGCATTAAGCAATATGACAGTTTCATTTTCTTTTGTTTCAAAATGAAAGCTGCTGTGATGAATTTAAATTTCCCAGCAAGGCTTTCATACAGGTGTTACCAATGAAGCCGAAGAAAGTAATATTAGTAAAGCTGAGGGAGTTGTACTGTAAGTGGTAACCTCATGAAACAACCTGCTTGTTCTCATTTTCAAGAGGAACCCAGTATGTAAAACAGGTGACACCTGCTTGGGGTTTCTGATGCTATTTTAAGCTCACATCCTCTCGCACTCGTCTCCGTTTGAAGCGGAACGTGGTGTTGTGAATGTTTTTTTCTATGCTGAAATCCGGTACATGTGAGCCGACCTCAAAGAAAGTGATTCAAAATTTGTGCACAATTTCTGCAACAATTTTTTAAAATGCTTTTATTTTTTGATACTCGGCTACAACTGCTTTGACTCCTCTGGTTCTTTCACAACATATGCTTTATTAAAGTAAGCTTTAGTTTACTTTGTGGCAAGCTGATTCGTGCTGCTTCTGTTATTGACCTTAAATGTCCCCCAGCTCTTCTCACTCTCAAGTCTCAACTGAAAACTGTTTTCTTATGCTGGTTTTTAAGATGCACCTTCTGCACTAACTGCTAGATTTCTGTTTCAGACCTTTTATTTTGTCTTTCCATTCTTATTCTAACTGATTTTGTTCTGGTTTTAATGCTTATTGTTTTATACTGTTACTGTTCTTCTTGCCTCTGGAAAGCACTTTGAATTGCCTCTGTGTATGAAATGCGCTATATAAATAAAGTTGCCTTGCAGTAAACTAACTTCTTGCTTTAGTTCCATATAGTACTTAAGAAGAAGTTTAGCAAAGCATTTAAGTGACATTTCCAAATTCCTGTACTGCTGTTTTAACATTGCCTAAACATGTGAACAGTGCAACCTCATGCAAACAAAACAACACTGTCTTCATGGCAGTGAAACATCCTAATACATCTCAGTTAATTTATTATGGATTTCAACTCTGCCTTCCCAGCTATTTCCTAAATACAAAGTAAAATAATACACTTAAATTACTACATACAACAACCAGTGCAAGCTGTTACCAGAATGCAGTTTTAAAATAATCATAAGCAGGTCATTAACACACACATTTGCCCTTGAACTAATTCTCTCAGTATTTTTTTTTTACTTCTTTCCATATTTTCAGTGCTCACAGAGGTCATGAGAAGTTACAACTATGTGGATTACATGTGACTTATTATACATGTAATACAGTATAAGCTTGTTTTTCCTTCTGATGATATTAAAATACACTTACTGGTCTCAAACATTTCTGTACAATAGACTAATAAAGTTAATATTTTCCATACTAACTTATAAACTACTGTACAGTGGCCACTGCTGCTACAGAGCAGATTTACCAAAAGGTTTGGTCTACATAACGACAGTTGGTTCGTGGCTTACTTGATGCGCAGTTTGATGTTTGAGAATCACAGTGCCATGGTAGAAAGCCTTCCCATCAGAACATATTAGACAGGAAACCTAATAATCAATCACTTAATCCTTATATCTGACTCATATCCTTCACATTGAAATACAGTACCACGTTCTCCCCTTTCCTCTCCTGTGTGATACATTTTGTCTCCTCATCCTCCGCCATCATCTCCATCTCCTGTTTGCCCCCTGTCTTGTCTCACCTCTTCGTTTTTCATTTCAGCATACTCTGTCTTTGTGGTCCCTTGTGAATTCCTTCTTTTGACCACACAGAAATCAAATCTTCTTCTGCCTGACCATCATCTATCTGTCAGGTACAAAACAGAAATAATATGAGTCCTTGCAACAACACCAGCAAATGACATCATCATTAGGTGCCTAAACCAATTTACAGTAAGAGGATAATTTCATAAAAAGCACAGATTTTACCAGACATTGTTATTAATATTATCCCTGTATGTGACCAAAGTGAGACAAACTGACATTAAAGTCAAAGGCACTATTTTACAACACATTTGTGATGGTTGGCCAATGCAAGCAGTGACAGTGCTTAACTTGTTATGGCTTTGGGCCTCCACTCAGAGTACAACAGGAAGTGTAAAAAAAAAAACAACTCACAAAATGTAGGAAAAACTGATCACCAGTAATGAGAGTCCAATAATCAGTGTAAGAGAGAAGAAGCACAGGATGTTTTACTCACAGGTCACAGAATCTCCCTCTCCTCTGCAGTCATGCTGTCTGTGAAGCTGATCTTATGAGCTCTATACCATGGTGACTGACTGAAAGGTTAAAGGTCAAAGTCAAATGTGAGACTGTAGGAGCAAATCCAGGGCAAGGAATGTAATCTGTTAGTGTTATCATGTGAAGATTATTGTTTATGTCAAGTAGCACTAATATAGTCATGTGTACACTGTTTAATATTTGAAAGGGGCAATAAGTGGAAGACATAAATGGAAGTTCAGTAAAATGAGTTGCTGCAGTTCCTACTGTTCACCTACACAGGTCACCATCATCATTTTATGTTGTGTCAGTTAAAGTCACAACAATAACATATTCAGTGAATGTACTTAACTTTTACTGCAACTTTAACACAACACAGAGTCCTGTCTCTGCTGTTGTGTCAGCTTCACTAGGGATGACACAGAATCCATTCTGACCGCCCTCTAGTTCACCTGGGTCATGCAACTATTAATTCAAACAAAGGAACAAACAAACAGAAAAAAGACAATGAGGAACAGAAGTTGTATTATCAAAATATATACTGTACATCATGATGTGTCATTACTGATGGACTCTCTTTACTGACAGATTGTAATGTCACTAAAAACCCACTGAAAGAGCAAACAAAGCTATTTAACGCTGTGTAACTAATATATCCATTTTCTGATGCACAAGACAGTCATGGTGTCAGGTTTCCTCTGATTAGATCTATTGGTGCTAAATTTAAGCATGGAAAAAAAAGACATTTTAGGTTTTTACAATTTATTCTTAAATCCATAAATTATTAATTCAACAGTATTTATTTAGGCAAAACAGCTAAATGCCAAGTTAACCTTTTAAGGGACAAAAAAACTGAATACCTGAAACTGTATCAGAGAAACATTTACAACATAATCAGTGCAAAATTGATATTAGGAATGCCTTAAGCAGCTATAAAAAGTAAATACTGGCATTCGGTTTGGTCTCAGATTGCAGTAAAGCAGCACACCATACCTGTGTTAGCACTGTTGCTTCTCACAGGAAAGAGCATTGTCACCCAGATGAGAACAAACATCTTGATTCGATAACAGAGACACTTTTCCTTCAAAAGCACCAACATGGGACAGAATGATCAGTAAACATACAGGAAGTTTGGTTGATCAACCTGGACCACAAACAGCTCCACAGCAGACAGCACAGATGTTAAAACATGTGACTAAATTTGACTGCTACTTTCCCCTGGTGCTCCATTTCAGCCCACTGACAAGTAAGCGCCTCTGAACAACAAATATGAAGTCTCTGCCTTGTCTTTGGGCCCTGTACATCTTTAGTTCAAGACTTTGCTTTTATAATATGCCCTACTACAAAAGCAAAGGCACGAATTTGACAAAGCATTGCCTTAAATTAGTTGGGGCTTAATAATTCACTTCACAATACATTAGAAAGGCATTTAAAAAATAAGGTAAATGTGTTTTACCTGCTGTTTCCCTGCGGTCTTCCCTCCATGATGACTCTGCTCTTAACCAACCTCTTCCTTCTTCTGTGAACATTTCTGAATGCAGAGTATTGTTGCTCTTCTCATCAGACTTTCACAGTTTCTTACAGTTAAGATCTAAAAGTAGCACATTATGCACAGTATGTATTTGGAGGAATTTGCACCTTCACAACTGACAAGAAAAACTTTGCATCACACTCATGACCACAAACTGACACATTATAAAAGGGAAGCTTATAGCAGTTCCTTAAAACTTAAAATAAAACATGGTGAGAAACAAACAAACCACAAAGTCAGTATCTTTTCTTTGTGCATATGTTCATTTGCTTTAAACCATTTTGAAGTGTGATAGCTTCTTTTCATTTCTCGTGCATAGAACAATGCATAATACCGTGCTTAGTAATGTGACTGACAGTGAAGTGAGTGATATCTGAAGCTGACTAATACAGTGTCTGCAATGCAGGTTGAGTCAAAAACCATATGTCGATTTACCAATAAATGCATTAAATATGATTCAAATACCAAGTATCTGCATTCGTCCTGTTTCTTCATTTTATCACCACACTCAAAGCACTTCTGTATTTGTATACTGTGCAAAATATGTAGGCACTGTTTTCAGCGAAGTCGCTCCAGGCTAATTTCCTTTTATGGCAACATTATTTTCAGCGTCTCTGAAAACTTCCTGTTCTCACTTTGTACTACAAAACAAGAATAACCATCATCAGTCAATTAATGAAACATTTAAGTTTCTACACCAAACCCTGTGTGTACAGAACCAGACTGAAAATGAGGAATAAGTACTAGGGTCACTTCTTCAGTGCATAAGGTCAGGGCTCGTGTTTGTGTCAAGCTAAGAAATAGCGTACACCATCATGGGGACACTAGGGAGCCAGCAGAGCACTAGCTGCACAGATATACCATTAGTGAGAGGCTCCCAAGTTGGACATTTTTGCATTAATGGACTGAACCCATTCAGAGCTTTTAATCAGAGAAGAGTTTTCAGATGCAACCTCATCTACTTCTGACATGCATGGAGAAAGGAACACGCCAAAGCGCTTTACAATTTACCTCACGTTCACACATCATTCACCCATCGGGAGCCATTTAGGTTTTAGGGTTTTGGTCAAGGACACTCGACTTGTGGACAGATTAAAAAACAAAAAAGCTGAGGGGGTTGTTGCCCTGTTTCTACTGAGACGAAAGAGATTTGTTTGGGACAGGTCAATTGAATCTTAGACAAAAAGAACCTATTTACATTTGAATACAAATATTCAGCACTATAATAATATTAATAATAATGCATTAACTGTTTATTTAAAGGTAGTTTTAGCTGCGTTTATTTCTTTCATAATAAATCTAAACTGCTACTGAACATAAAGCTGTTAATTCTTCATAATACAGCAGAAATGAATCCTGTGATAGACAAAGCTTGCTTGTATACAAAGATTTCTGTGACACACGTAAAAATATTTTTGTTTTACTGCCATCCAGTCCTACTGTATATCCTTTCTGCTCAGACCCTTTTAAATGCACATCTGCCTAACGTTTGTCCGTCTTAATGTATCATTACATACATACTTTCTTTTCTGCCAGCATCAGCAGCCTCATAAACACACAATGTCCACATTTTTCTTCGTTTATATCCTTTCTTTTATTTCTTTTTTTTTAATGGACCTTGAGTCTGCTAATAAAGGATGATGATGATGATGATGATGATGATGATGATGATGATGATGATATCACATCTGAAGATCCTTGAGTGACTCCACCAAGCTCCACAGTTCTCAGTACTGATCCATTACTTCATTCACATTAGAATACAGCGCTGCATCCTCACCTCCGTGCTCCTCTGCTGGCATACACTGCTCTCTCTCCTTATCCTCCACTACCATTGCCTCCTTGTTGCCGTTCAGAATTTCACCATCCTCTCCACCGTCATCTTGCCTCTCCTCTGTTGCTTCTTTTTTAATTTCAGCATACTCTGATTCTGTGGCTTCTTGAGTGTCAATGACCTCAGTGGAACCCTTTCTTTTCAACACAGAGAAGTCAAGGTTAGAGTACTCCACTTCTTTTGGTTCCACATCTCCATCAGGTGCTGACTGCCCAGCAGCCTCAGCTCCTCCTGCAGCTGCCTCTTGGTCATAGGTCCAATCGCCTTCCGCTGCCTCACCACCATTGATCTGTCGGGTACAACGCAGGAATGATAAGCCACTTCCCAGCTGATAAAAGCCATCACACAAACGCATGAAATTTCTCCCTCGGTAGTATTAAATATTTTCAGCCCTCACCAAACACAAAAACAAAATCAAAACTTTTCCCACTTATTCCAAATTTCATTAATTTATTAAATTTTAAATCAGTTCTCTGATCTACCGGGCTGCATCGTCTCTGCTCAGTTTCCTGGGTTTTTGCTTGTAAAGACATGAAACATGCTAAAGATAATGGGCAATCAAATGATCATGTTGCTTTCATTTTAGTCCTATTTTGATTATTGTTGCATGATACTGCAATGCTGTCTTCACAGATCATCCATTAATGACTATACAGCTTCAGTGCAATGTAATAATAAGGCAACTGACAGTAAAAGCAGACATGATCTTTACTGTGATGGATTAAATCTCTGACACATTTAAGCCTCTGAAAGCTCATTTTCTGTAGTGAAATATAAGAAAAATGACTTTCAGTGCATGTGTCAACACAAAACTAGCATTTTAACAAAGATGAAATTAACATTTAATTACATTATCACATCCAGTTGTATTAATATAAAGAGTAATAATATAAATACCAGAGGAACTTGAGTGGACACCATCTCCAAGGTCTCAGCCAGATTTTCAGAGACGTTATGTCTTCTACATCTGCAAAAAAAAAAAAATGTAATTAAGGTAGTGACAAATTAACAAATGAAACAATTACAAAGGTTTTGAAGAATTAAAGACTCTTAAATATATATCATAACCTTATGTTACCTGGTTATTACAACTATTTTGTGATGATTTTTGAATGTTCTTCTTTCTTACAAGGTGACTGCTTGTTATTTATTATTTAAAGCAGGTCATTTAGGTAGCACAGGAGGCTCAGCAGTTCACAGCAACAACGTCCTGGCCCTTTTGCCTGCGTTTTCCATATTCTCTCAGTTTTCTGTGATCGCTCCAGTTTCCCCTCCTAGTTAAAGTCATACTGATTTGATGAACTAGAAATTCAAAATGATCCTTATGTATCAGTGTGTTACATGTATGACTATGTGTGTCGGCCGTGCAGTAGATAGGTGATCCATACAGAGTGTATCACAGCCCTCACCCATCACCTAATCACAGCTAATTTATAGTAACTTCAAGAGAGATTTGTATCACAATGCATTTACAAGTGATTTGTAAAATCTGCATTGTTTAATGGACACAACAATAATTATAAAAAAGAAAAGTGTCTAATCTCTACAAACTGTTACATTTATACATAAGTAAGTGGATGAGTGCTTAGATATAGTGTAATATTTTAAATGTGTTCTTACTATATGTGGTATACTTTGGAGAATGGTCAGTATCTATGTAGAGTACTTGGTAGTAAAATTGCTAAAATTCTGCTAAAACACTGATAAGATCCTCTATCACTGATCATAATCCAGAAATAAAAGTCTGAAATTAATGTAAAACGGTTTAATGAAAAAGGAAGAAAAGAAAAAAATGCATAGAGATTCATTCATTCATTCATTCATTTTCTACCGCTTAGTCCCTGAAAGGGGTCATGGGGTTGGGGGGAGCCAATCCCGGCCGGCAATCAGGCGAAAGGCGGGATACAATCTGGACAAACAACCATACACACGGACACATACACTCCTATGGGCAATTTAGAGACACCAATCAACCTAAGCTGCATGTCTTTGGACTGTGGGAGGAAGCCGGAGCACCCGGAGAGAACCCACGCAAGTACGGGGAGAACATGCAAACTACACACAGAAAGGCCCCGGGTGGGGCCCGAGCCCGGAACTTTCTGGGATAAAAAACTTAAATGTATACCTGTGGCATGTTGCCAAACAGCAGACGATGGCTGAAAGAAGCATCCCAGTGAAAAATGCAATGATGACTTTTGGTTCTTGCACAATCTTTAACACTTTTGTGAGAAGAGCTGGAATAAAGAGGGGAAAGGTAACTGTGGTCACAGCTGGTTGTTGTTGTTCTCAGTGATAACAAAAAGCACAAAAATATTTTTTAAGATACTGTTTGATTGACACTGAACATGTTAATAGAGCAAATGAACACCTACTATCTGAGTTCCCGTTTGCTTCCCCTGTTTCACTGTTGCTGACACACGTTACAGTGGTGTTGCTATGAGCTGTCACAGAAAAACTGACTCGACTGTTGACTGTGTGGTTTGTAACAGTTGTAAGGACGGAGTATTCAGTGTGGTATTTGATGGTGGGTAAGGGAACCCCCTCACTGACGCACACACAGGTCAGGACCTCCGACTGCCTCACACATTCAGAACCATTTAGGATCTTTGGAGGAACTGCAAACACAAGCAGAATCACAGCAAACACACAGTCAGCTGATAAGAGCATTTTTCCTTCAGAGGAGATCAGTACAGTCTACTTACATCTCACAGTTATGTTAGCATGTATAGTCTGAGTTATGTTCAGGTGTTTTGCTGTACAGATGTACTGTCCAGAATGTTTTGCTGTCACATTAGGGATGAAAAGAGTAGCTCCTCTAGGACCATTCTGCAGGTTGAATGAGGTTATGTTTTGCAGAGTCTCATTGGAGCCAGGTTTAGTCCACGTGATGTTAAACGGAGGAACACTTTTAACAATGCAGGTCAGATTTAGAGCATCACCCTCCTGAACAGTTATGTTTCCAGTGTTTCCAGGTTTCTTCACATCTTTGGAGACAAAAATTTGGACAAATTATTGCAAGTCACCTACAGAAACAGTTGTCCTCTTCCTGTGCCTTCCAATTTCCTTAATTGTTTGAAAACAATTTCATTCAAGATATGAGATTATCATGTACTAGAAGCCCATATTTTCAAACAGTTCTGAAATGTAAAATAAATAACTAGATGAGAGATTAGAGTAGAAATAGCACAGAAGTCCTACTGGCTCATTTCTGTTCTAAACACATAGATCTATACCATAGAATATATTTTACAGTCGTTGTCAGAGCCAAGCTTAGTCCATGTGATGAGGGACAGAAAGAAACTTTTTCAACGCTGCAGGTCAAATTCTAACCATCGCCCTCATCTATTTCCAATCTGCAGAGGGATTACATTCTTTAACTATGAGACAAGATATTAGGCACAAAATGCTAAATTCTGCAACGTGTGCAATATATGAATCATAAGCATCTCGGTAAGACAAAAAATGCAACAGTTCTCAGAAAATTTGGGAAAACATAATTACTTCAAAGTGACCAAAACCTTAGATTCCAGACTGAGTTTGGTGCGTTGCACAGTAAAGTGAGCACAAAGTGAAGTGTCTGAATATTTTGTCAAACAGCTGTAGAGTATGTGCTAAACTCACAGGTCACATTCAGAGTCACTGTCTGCTTTGTAGTCCCGCTGCCTGTGAAGCTGACCTTACAGGGGAGGTCTGTGTCGTGGTGTTCAGCTGAAAGATTAAAGGTCAAAGTTGAGCTGGGTCTCCGTGTGACATCAGTCACATGCCAGGCTTGACAGCAGTGATGTTACCTGTGAGGTGTGTGTTCTCTCCTGCTCCTCTCCACATCCAGGTGATGGTAGGATCAGACCCAGAACAGAGACCAGGAGCAGTGCAGGACAATGTGGCCTGCTGACATTCTGGGGGCTTCTGACTCAGACCTAATGGAAGAGCAAATATAGAAAGAGCATAGAAGGATGAGTTAATCAGCCAGGAGGACATGAGTGGCTTCAAATTAGACATAAGATCTCCACCAAAGGATGATGAAGGTCAAACATTAAACCTCTTTAGGATTAGGTCACCCACATCACACAAACACATCCAAACACTCTTCCTGCTCTGTGTGTAATTTTCAGTTCCACTGATCTTGTTTCTTAATAGTCCTGGTGCTGCCGCTAAATTCTATTCACCTCCACTGAGCTGCAGTTTTGATCTCTCAAAATCACAACACATAAAAACTAACATGTCTGTAAGACTCCATGCAGCTTTAAGTGTGAAAATTTGGAGGACCGACTCTTTTAAGAAGCTATAAAGCCAAACATGTAGGTGGATATTATACTGTAGTTTTAACAACTAATGCATTCACTCTACAAGACATACAAGTATTTGTTGAAGCTATTGATACCTGTAAGATGGAAGAATTCAATTTTAGAATTGTCATAAAATTGGTAAGTGATTTATTAATTTCTATTTAAAAACAAAACCCCAAAACCAGCTGTATACTGTACCTGTGGTATTATCACCTCTCACAGAGAAGAGCAGCATTGGCCAGATGAGAACAAACATCATAATTCAACACTAGAGACTCTCTCCACAGAATAAAGAAACGCACAAAAAAGACACACACACACACACACACACACACACACACACACAGGAGGTTTAGGCGATGAAAGTCGACCTAAAACACCTCCATGGCCGACTACACAGATTTACATAAACCATGTTTAGCAGCTCTGTAGTTGTGTTAGAAATTTAGTGAACATCTTCTTCAGTGTTGTCTCCTGAAATGTTTTATATTGAAGCTTTTTGATAACTGCTCCTGAGAGCTGCCAATTAATAAGCTACTAATAAACTTTACATATCTGTAGCAAAAACATCAGAACATATAAATAATCCTAGACTCTCAGTTAACTCTGTACAAGTTTCTAAAACTATATTACATTATTTAGTGTAAATACTTGTTACAATTACAACAAAAAATGTATTTTTTAAAAATAATTTTTACCTCTGTCAGTCTCTTCTCTC
>NW_018128568.1:20747-21051 GCF_001952655.1 Monopterus albus
CCAAACTGTGAATTAAACAGGAAGGCTGAAGGTTCGAATCTCGGTGCCTGCAGTCAACATACTGAAGTGTCCTTGGGCAAAACACTGAAACCCCCCCCCCAAGTTGCCCGTGGTGGCGGTACGTATGCACGCAGTGGCTCGGGGCCCTTGGCTCTAAACAAAATTTCGTTGTACGTGTCACAACGTTACAATTATAATAAAATAAAATTAAACAGGAAGGCTGAAGGTTCGAATCTCGGTGCCTGCAGTCAACATACTGAAGTGTCCTTGGGCAAAACACTGAAACCCCCCCCCCCCCCAACTC
>NW_018128568.1:21431-23433 GCF_001952655.1 Monopterus albus
GTCATAATGTTATGGCTGATTGGTGTATAAGGTCAGTGTGTAATCTGCAGATTGGTTAGAAAATCAATACAGCGCTTAAATCCCAGTACTACAATGCTTCATTAGTAATTCATTCATCAACTGATTTGTTATGAGCTGACTAGTAACATTCAGTAACATTACTGCTGGAATACTTTTCACTTTTACTCTGCTGACAGTATTTGCAAAACAAGCACTAAAACATGAGGTTGTTTAACAAAGAAAGAGAGACAGAATACTTTATCTCCATACATTAAACATTGGAGACAGTTCTGAAGAAAACCAATACAAATGTACACAATATAATATTTGATATAATATTGATATAAATACCAGATCTGCATGACTGCTCATCATCTCCAGAGTTTCATCCAGATTTCCAGAGCTCTTCGGTTTTCTTCTGGACAAAAATATTTTTAAACATCAACAAATGTGAAATTACATGTAAATATTATCCAATAACAACAGCTGGATGTTAATTAATGGAATTAACAATGTACCTGTGGCATTTTGTTGTCAAACAGCAGACGATTGTTGAAAGAAGAATACCGATCAAAAAGGCAGTGATGATGTCCCACCGTGAAATTATTGCTACAAATGTTTTGGCTTGATCTGCAATCAGGAAGAAAAATTAAAGATGTGGACGTTAATGTCATCACACTAAAAACATGCAACAGCTTACCTATTGGTCATCTGAACATGCAAACCACAGTAATAAAAAGGTCTAAAGTAGAGGAAGTGTTTAGTTCAGAACACGCACCGTCTCCTTTTGACTGTTTTTCTCGGATGGTGAGGTTTTCTTTTGCTTCTTCATTATCATTGCTGCTGACACACTCAACAAATATGTTACTGTGGTCTTTTACAGTTAGGACGACTGTGCTGTTGACTGTGTGGTTTGACACGGTGGTAATGACGGAGTATTCAGTGTGGTTCTTCAACAGTGGCCATTTGATGGTGGGTAAGGGAACCCCCTCACTGATACACACACAGGTCAGGACGTTTGACTGAGCCTCACATCCAGAGACATTTTGAATCTTTGAAATCCCTTTAAAAATATAAACAGAATGAAAACAAATATAATTAACCTGGTAGTGTTGTGTAAATGTAAACTGCATTTTCAAGATGGAAAATACTTTCTACTTACAAGTCACAGTGACATCAACATGTACAGTCACAGTCATGTCCAGGGTTTTTCCTGTACACATGTACTGCCCAGAATGTTCTGCTGTCATGTTAGGGATAAAAAGTGTGGCTGGTCTCGTGCTGTTCTCACTGACATTGTGCAGAGTTTTGTTGGAACCGAGTTTAGTCCACATGACATGAGACGGTGGAAAACTTTCAGCACTGCAGGTCAGATTCAGAACATCTCCCTCCTTTACACTTGTTTTCCCAGTGATCCCAGGTTTCCTCAGGTCTGTGAAACACATTTTAGATTTGAGCTTTTGACAAAAAAGTAAAAAAAAAACACATAAAACATTTAAAATAAATATGTATGCAATTTAAATACTACATTACTTATAGTACATGTGAATATCTGTCCAATATACGTATACATGCAAATATAATTAGTCCAGCAGAGCAATTTCAAATGACTTCTTTGGTATTTGTAGTAACTTTTTAAGAATTCTAATCAAATTAAAAATGGCAGCCATAATGAATGGATGACATTGCGTGCTATATATAATTAATATAAACTATAGATTACAAAGTATAGCACTGTGGAAGTTATTCAGGATGAATGTCATGGCCTTAGTAGAACGAGTCTCTATGCTAACTCATTAAGATATACAATTTAAATATATAGTGTTATTCATTTACTATCTAAAATACAAAGTCATCAAATTTACTTACACATCACTTTGACATCAATGCTTTTCTTCAGGGTGTTGTTCAGATGTTTTGCGATGCACATGTACTGTCCAGAATCTTCTGTTGTCACATTAGAGATGGAAAGAGTGGCTCTTCCAGGACCATTCGGCAGGGT
>NW_018128568.1:29731-31199 GCF_001952655.1 Monopterus albus
GCTCTTCTCCAGCACAGTCCACCCTGTTAGAACATAACATCCATTCACAGTTCAAAAACATATTTTAAGCTAAAAAAAAATAAGTTGTTTTACTTCTGTCTTGTTCTTCTGCTATCTTCTCTCCACAGTGATCAGAAACACACAAAAGACGCACACAGCAAGTTTAGGTGATGAAAGTGGACATGAAACACCTCCATGGCCGACTACACACATTTACATAACCGATGTTTAGCAGCTCTGTAGTTGTGTTAAAACATTTTGATCATCTTCAGTGTTGAGTCTCCTGAAATGTTTTATATTGAAGCTTTGTGATAGCTGCTCCTGAGAGCTGCCAATTAATAAGCTGCTAATAAACTTTACATACCTGTAACAAAAACATCAAAAGATATAAACAATCCTAGACTCTCAATTAACTCTGTACAAGTTTCTAAAAATATATTATTCAGTGTGAATACTTACCATTTCATCTAAAAATGTATTTTTTAAAATATTCGTTACCTCTGTCAGTCTCTTCTCTCCACTGTGCATCTCTGAAGTGACTCTGCCTCTTCCTCCTTATTCTGTTCTTCTTCCCTCTTTGCACCACAACGTTCTAGGAAGTCTCTTTACATACTGTGGACTATTTATTACTTCCTCTTAGATCATCACACATGCATCTACAACCTTCTCATATATTACTTACAGCATATCATGCCGACGATATGTACAGTTATTTTTATAGCATCTTCGCAGAAAGGCTGAGAAATTCAAAGGGGAAGTATCATGTGCTTCGAACTATCTTGTCATGGAGTTGATGCCGAAGTTAAGGGAGGCCAGGGAGAAAGGAGACATTGCTTTTCTAAGATATGACCGACTAGTGACCCGTCCACAGAACCAGGGACCCCCAAGTCCAGCACGCCGAGGACCAGCATACTGAAACAAGGAGTGGGAGGAGGGGCCCCTGGACCATCGGCTGTATGGGAGAGATACGAATTATGAAGAAATACGCAGGTGTATTGATATCTGCGATGGCAGATGAGTGTCGAGTCTACAACACCAAGCATGACACATGTACTGAATGAGGCAAGTGATTTGTCACACAAGTTAAAAGTTTTCGATGAACTGGAACTGGAGCTGAACACATTTGGAAATACTGAAACTCATCATCATGTACCGTACGAAGATTTTGACCCAGAAATAAACTTTTTTGAGAACTCTGAAAATAACTGCAAGTATTATACGGATGAGCAGTTTAACAGCAATGTTAAGACTGAAAACAATTTATCATTAATTCATTTTAATAGCAGAAGTTTATATGCAAACTTTCAGAGTATAAAACATTATCTTAGTAGTCTTACACATTCTTTTAATATAATTGCTTTTTCAGAAACATGGTTTAATAATGTAAGAGGAATCGACCTTGAATTGCCTGGTTATGACTTGGTCTGCACAAACAGAGAGAATAAGATGGGAGGTGGAGTGGCCTTGT
>NW_018128568.1:32678-34032 GCF_001952655.1 Monopterus albus
GTATCATGATGGTGGAGTAGAACCTGACTTGTTAGTTTGGACGCTGGGCTATAACATCAGATGATCTGTGGGCAATAACATCATAGTCTGGTGATCTGTCCTTTTTCTGCATTGACATGTACGTTCTGTCCTCTTGATCTGGTTTCAGCTTTTTCCTTGAGTTCCTTTAGAAAACAGAAGAAAGAATGGCTTATGATTTGTTGTATAAAAGTCTCCAGTACAGAACATTAAAGTGACGATGCAGGAACTCACCAAAGAAACACAATGCAGATTATGAAGATGACGTTCACAATGACAGATACAACGGCAACGGGCAAAAGAGCTGCACTTGGTTCAGAGTGACCTGCAAAATAAGGTCATTACAAGAAGCCAAGTTGGAAGGAACATACAGCATCATAACCAAAGTGTTTTTGAGGAAATGTCATGAATGGGTTGTTGCACAAATTGCGTTGTTATTCTTGTAGGCACATGTTAAATCTGCACATGCATGGCATCCTCAGTGAACCTCAGTGCTGTTCAAATCAGACTCAGACATGTCACTTACAGACATGAATGTGAAATATCAACACAAGAAGATTGGATCTGAATTGAGCATTAAGAACTGTAATGTGATTATAGCCCAAACATTGTGTTCATACTGTGTACTCACTGTGTTGCTAAAGTGCATAATGTTTTACTTTGTCAGTCACCTCACTCAGGGGCGGCTGTGACTCAGGAGGTAGAGCAGGTCGTCTCCTACGCATTTAAATTTTGAGTGTGGTTTTTGATTGTTCTCTTGTTTGACTTTGCACCCCCTCTTGTCTGTCAATCTGATCTAATTCTACCACATCTGGCTGCAACCAACCAACAACACCAAGGCAGGTGGCCGTGTTGTTGAACAGTATTTTTCTTATGAAATCAGGAAGTTTAAACTATTATGTTATGAAGTTTAAACTACCTGGTTTAAATCCATGTTGGGAATTTTCAGCTTAGTCCAATACATTTTTTTTAAGTAATCAAAAAGTAATAAGTTACCCAACTTTGATAAAATAATTAAAATGGTTACATTGCACAACAGTCCTCCTGGCTGATTTCTGTTCTAAACACATAGATCTATACCATAGAATATATTTTACAATCTTTGTCAGAGCCAAACTTAGTCCATGTGATGAGGGACAGAAAGAAACTTTTTCAACGCTGCAGGTCAAATTCTAACCATCACCTTCATCTATTTCCAATCTGCAGAGGGATTACATTCTTTAACTATGAGACAAGATATTAGGCACAAAATGTTTAATTCTGCAACATGAGTCAGAAGCATCTCGGTAGGATATAAGACAAAAAAATACAACAGTTCTCAGAAAATTAGGGAAAA
>NW_018128569.1:0-3606 GCF_001952655.1 Monopterus albus
AAGATCCCTAAGAGATGATGTAGCGTCCGTCCCTTGTCATCATCATTATCATTAACCTTTGTGTTTTCTTTCCTTTGATTATTGCCCACAGTCTACCTTTAGTGTTTATTCATGGATCATTTTCTTGTCCCATGATATAAATCAGAGGTTAAAATGTATCCAGTTATTAAATCTGTTTGAGGCTTTACTATATAATGTACTGTATATGTACAATAAGTCAGTAATCAGAGCCACTTCTTGGTTGATTGGTTTGTGACCTGGGGCCTATTTCAAGAAGGCGGTTTAACAAACTCAGAGTTCAAACCTGAACTCTGAGTTGACTTACTCAGAGTTGGAAAACTCTGAGTTTTCGGTTTCAGAACAGCTGAAAAGAGTTGGTTTAATCAACTCTGAGTTGTCTGACTCAGAGTTAGGCGCGTGCCATGCGACTATAAAAAGCCCTGAACAATGGAGTGAAGAAATTACGAGTCACCATGGCAACAGGACCAAGCCAAAATAGGTCTGCGTTTTTCCCCGACAGAAATGGATGTGCTACTACAAGCATATAGTGACTACGAGCCCATATTTCGTAAAAGAAAAAAAACCCAACAACACGGCTGCAGCTGCGAAAGAGAAAGAGTTAGCTTGGGGGAAAATAGCTGCCCGAGTCAATGCGTACGTTTACATTTTAATCATACAGTGTTCGGTGTAAGTATTAATAAATAATGTTAGTAATGTTATTATTTGTCACTTGTAAAGTAAGGAATGGTTCTTAATTCTTCAATAATTGAATGAGTAACTTCAGTAATTGCATAAAATACCGATTTTTGTACGAATTAAAAGTGCAGTTTTATGTCTACCCTTGACATTACGTTCCGCCACTGGGTCCAAAGTGTGTCTGCTCTGCAGGAAAAAAACTCCATCGGCAAGTCTCTGAATGCTGGCCTGCTGACATCTGACATCACCGACTTGGGGCTGAGTATCTCCAGTTTGTCTAACATATCCAGTGACACTGGTAGGTGAAGTTGGTACTGTGCAAGCAGCTCTTTCACAAAATTTATACAATGCATTGAAATGCTCTCTTTCATCTCCGGTGGAAAATCGCTAGCCTTCAGTTTCTCTTGAAAGACGCTGCCCAAATCTGCATCCAGGGGCGACAGAAAGACGCTAGACGATTTTAGGTCAGTCTCCCTCAGTTGCTTGTCACTGTTAATGCGCAAGACACTGGGCTTCACAACTCTCCTCAGTGTTGACATGTAGAGTCTATCCAGATCCTTAAACACCCCCAGTGAGTCCCCGGTTTCTAACTGGAAGTATTTGTTCACAGTTTTAATCTCTTCGAGAATAGGCTTGTGTGACCGGTGGACTGCGTTGTGTTGTGGCTGGGGCGTGTGTGGTGGCTGAAGGACCAACGAAACACCCGGACTGCGTTTGGAGGCGCGCGTCGTTTAATCTGACAACATGAAACAATAATCAGCACCTAGCATGTTCTGCGGGACCTCAAGCCCAATCTCTTCCCAGTGGAACATATCAAAAGGGGTAAATATTCAGATAACATACCTGACAACATGAAACAATAATCAGCACCTAGCATGTGCTGCGGGACCTCAAGCCCAATCTATATAAAAAAAAATACATCATGTTAGTGTGTTAGCATACATTGTTGTCAGAACAAAGCTAAGTAATTACATGTAACAGTACATGTATGAGTATCAACAGTCATTGGTTATGCAGAAGAAGTAAAAATGAGGATGTGGGCACAAGAAATAAAAGGATTACAACAGATAATAAACTGACCTCTTCCCAGTGGAACATATCAAAAGGAAAGAGGGTATGACACAACATCATATTTATATGACAAACGATGGGACAAACAAAGCAGAAACAAGGCAGACCTGGAGGTCACAAACCAATACACAACATATAGGGAACACTTGGGCTCTGGGTGTCAGGTATGGATAAACAGTTATTAAACCTAATAAACAAATTGTGTATCTTGCTTTAGTTTCCATAATTGTAATTTATTTTTACTCACTTCGTGGCCTTGCTCAGCCAAGAATTGAAGTAAAGCTATTGTGTCTAATTTACACTTTTCCTCATTTTCTGATGACAAAAGAATATCATCCTACATAAAACAGAAGGCGGTATGAATTTTGCTAAATTAGCTGATATTGCTTGAGAAAATAAGCTTGAGCTTTCACAAAAGCCTTGTGGTAATCTTGTATTTATAAGTCTTTTGCCTCCAAACGTAAATGCAAAATTGACAATTGGCACAGAGAAAAATGCATTAGCTAAATCTATCATCCAGAAATATTTATTTTCAGGATTCAAATCATTTAAACGTGTATGTGAATCAGGCACAGTAGGTGCTTTTGGTATGACTGCCTTATTCACAGCTTGTAAATCCTGCACCATCCTCCAGCTGGTGGATGGAGCTGCTTTTTTCACAGGAAATAATGTTATTTTTATAGGTATATGTGGGAAAAGTAGATGTGCTTGGTGAGGTTTTTTTTTCAACCCCCCACCCCCCAATAATACTTTAGGATAACCACCTTTATTGGCCAAGTATGTTACACACAAGGAATTTGTTTCCGGTACAGAACGGATGGCGCTGCAGTTAGGCTGCCATCTGTTCTGTACTGATGGCTCTAACCATTGGGGGGGGGGGTTCAGTGTCTTGCCCAAGGACACTTCAGCACGTGTATTGCCGGCACCGAGATTCAAACCTTCAACCTTCTGGGTGGGAGACGACTGCTCTACCCACTGCACCACTGTCGCCTCCCTTTATTTTGTTTGCTTCCTATATTTAGTTCTGTGTTAGTCTAAAAGTAACGAAAGCCAGCAGGTAAAGGCATGCAGTAGCACTATGGTGTCACTCAGTGGTGTTTGCCGGTTTTGAGCATGGCTTTTTTGGAGTGGAGTCCTCTCGTAGAAAAGAGAGATGTGTGTTGTGATGGTGAACATGCCCGAGTTAAAATAAACGTGTTGTGTGTCACTGAAAAAAGGACAATAAAATCTGCTGAAAACCAATAGAAAGCTTCTTCTTCTTCAAGTGCAACATATAGGTCCCTTTATTAATCCTATGTCAGCAGGTCCATCAGACCAGAGTGTGTGAGGTATGCTATTAAGCACTTTTTCTTCTTCTGCAGTAAGAGAAAATAATTCTCATGTCATAATTGATGCTACAGTTATGTGTGTCACTTTTGTGGCTGCAGTCATCCAATTTAACTTCTGTGTATAGATGTCTAATGCAAGTGAATAATAGACTCCTCTGCTCTGGTTACAAATTCTCTTAAATCTCTCCACTGTGCCCCCCCCCCTCGGTTTTGACAGTGACACGTGATGCATTCATGCCTCAAAATAGTCGCCGTTCTTGTTCTTGTAAACAACAAACAGCTGCTGTATAGCCATACTTGTTTTAATACAGATTTATCAGTATAGATATACAGCCTGATTTCTGATTAAAAAAAAAATTGTCTTCATAACTCTTATCTGGTCCTAACAAATTTACTGGGCACATTTTAGAACACTCAAATTTGTTTGTGCACTGCTGATCTCACGGTGTCGACATTGGTGCTAGTGAGTAAGTAGGTTTATTGAAAGCACAGACACAGTCATGAATATATA
>NW_018128569.1:7294-8982 GCF_001952655.1 Monopterus albus
GGTTATGCCAAATTGGAGTGTATCTACATGGTGTTAATGATGATTTAGTGGTTTTGTGTGCTTTCCACCAGGCTGTCAGAGTTGTAGAGATGTTTTTGAAATAGTTCATTTTTTTAATTGAGTATGGTAGGAAGGCAAGGTCTGTAACTGAAGTGTTTTTGCATTGATTTTGTTCTAGTTCTATCCACGAGCTTTTACAACTATCCTTCTGAATCCACTTAACTAAATATTGTAATTGATTTGCTAAGAAATAATACTCAAAATTTGGTGCTTCTAGGCTACCTTGGGATTCATTCTTCTGGAGTGTTGACATGGAAACTTTGGGTTTCTTGTTATTCCAGTAAAATTGTGAAGTTAGAGAATCGAGTGATTTGAACCATTTATCTCTTGGTGTTGTGGGAAGCACCGAAAACAGGTAGTTAATTTGTGGTAAAGTTTTCATCTTGACTGTAGCAATTCGGCCAATGAGTGACAGTGGGAGGTTGGACCAGCATTTAAAATCATCTTCTATCTTTTTTTTAGCAGAGTCATGAATATATTTGTAATCCAAAACCAGCATAGGGTAAAGGAGGCTGAGGAGTCCATCGCAGGCAGGTGAGCAGACAGGAGAACTGCAGAACTGCAGAAACCAGGAGAGTCAGAGGCCCAGGACGGGCAGGTGAGTAGACAGGAAAACGGCAGCAGTTGAGATGACAGGAGGGACACAGGAACCAGAAGACCGGACAAGGGTAGCGCTAGCTATAACGCTCACCGTCAGGTACCCACAACTGGGAAGATCACCGTCAGATAGTCACAGCTGGGAAGATTACCGTCAGATAGTCACGGCTGGGAAGATTACCGTCAGATACTGACAGCAGGGGAAGATCGCCAACTGTGTGGACCATCTAACATAAAACAATTCTGATCTAACCGTTACCGTCACTGCTCACACAATCCGTCATACCTTCCTCAGCGTAACGTCATCCACGTCAATGCTCCGGCAACAAAGGAGCATTTGCCAGCGCTTTACATAGTGATGGTTAGTCAATTAGCAGGTGAATGCGTCTCAGCTGTGTTGCTGAGCCCACGGGATGAGAGAGCAGGGGAGAGAAAGGGGAAGAAAGGCAGGTCACGCCGAGCGGACCTGACAATTAAAGGCTAAAAACCATTATAAAGCCTCATCCGGTTCTTTCAAACCAGGAACTCAGAGGAACGACTCAGACCACTTGAGTATATAAAAAATATATCCGTGCTGTTGTTTTATTCTGTGAGTGTCCACATCCTCAACATCTTTCTGTCTGCAATCAGTAATCTTCAGTCTAAACTTTGATTGAGTGGTCTCATAAGATATAAGACGAAGAAGTCAATTTCTCAGTCTTCCAGTCAGACAGGAGTGTTAGATTCTAACCTCTTTGTCAGAAAGTAACCCAATTCTTTTGTTGGAGCACGAGAAGTGACGACAGGAGAGGACTGTTTAAAATCAACAGAAAGTTTACTGAAAGTCTGATTACAAGAAAGTCTCACAGCGCTGGATTCAGAGAGATAGAGCTCCCGCAGGAATTCCAACTTCTGAACCCCGAGTCATGATTTCACAATACATTTATGCATTTTGGGCTGCTCCGCCCTGGACAGAAGTACCACGAAACCAGGTGTGTTGTCATGTGATTTTCCAGGCGGCAGCAGAACAATGGGTCCTCTGCGCTACAGAC
>NW_018128569.1:9399-11816 GCF_001952655.1 Monopterus albus
ACCCTCTGTGTGTGCAAGATACCCCCTGGTGGGGCAGAACTTGGGATATGCTTAGTGTGTCCAGGTGTGGACTAGTGGGGCTTTGTTGAGATGTAAATAGGTCGTCTGGTTGCCTGGGAGATGCAGACATTCAAAGGTTACAGAAAGTAAGCAGATTCTATCTCATTCAAATTGTAAGACATATAAGCAAGGAGAATGAATGTATTAGAAAATAACCAGGGCTCAGTAATGCACAATAATCAATACAGCTGTAGTCAGATAAGATAAAATTATGAAAGGTAACTAAAGGGAACTAAAGGCATAAGAAGTAACTAAAACTGATAAAGTAACTAGAGTCTATAAGACTCAAATCTTACAGGAGAAAACGGTGGGGGGTTTTTTGTGATAAAGAGAGAGATTTAGGAAGAGAGTTTTTGTCAGGTCTGCTTGGCACTACCTCTCTTTTTCCCTCTCCCTTTCTCAGTAGGTGCTGGCTCCCTGATTGTGGCTCACAACTGCAGCACATCAATAATCAACACACGCATTCATAACCTGCAGAAAGACGCCGGCCTGATGCCAGATCATTGTGTGTGTGAATTACCCTCCACATTTCCTTGGATTGCAGACGGTATACTACGGACTACGTTCTTTTGCTTCGTTTGGTTCAACATCATCTAAAGTAAGACTGAACTGACCTATTAAAATTATGGTTTCCCTTCTTCTGTGACTGTCATCCCTGATGCTCACACTATTCTCCCAGCTTGGGAGATAGCTGAGTTGTTTCCCCCGCTGACTGTGTTGGACTATATTCCAGTGTACCCGCTCTGAGCTCACCGACCAAAGCTACTCACCCTGAGCACTCCCCCATTGAAGCGTCCCCGAGTCTAGAGGATGTCATCCATTCCATCTCATCTGCTGGTTCTTCCTCATCTCTCCACCTGGTGCCTGTGAGTGTTTCTCTCAGCATATTGTAACTTATTTTCCCTCTGTTGCTGCGCTCACAGGCTACCTATCCTCCACTACCCAGCTGCCTCCAGTTTCCAGATCCTACACCTTATCTCTCCCCTGTTTCTCTCTGCCTGGACTGGACACTGCAAACTTAGCGCCCTATCAACCGTATTCCATAACAGGTTTGAGTATTAAAGGAATCTTTGTTTTGCACTAGTTTCTGAGTATTTGCATTTAAGTCCGACCCCTTTCTCTCTCACCTTCCTGTGAGAGAGTTGGCATGACTTTTCTAAATTAGAAGGCAATCCTGGCAAGTCAGGGTAAATTATAGGAGCAGTCGGAGAGACGAGGTTGGGATACGGAGGAGGATTTGATCTGACGTCCAAGTCACAACATTGGTGTCTTTGGGCATGCCGTCTCTGTCCAGTCAAAATGAGCTCATTGTCAATGCATTCTAATGCATATGTCTCTTGTCTGTCGGGTTTTCTTCTGCCTCCTGCTCTTTTTTCCTTTTCTCGTTCTCCCTTTCTATACCTTTCTGTTTCCCTTTTGCTTTATCTAACCACTGTCCTGATGCGTCATGACCTAACTTTCTCAATTAACTGTCATGGGGAGTAGGTAACTGGTGGACTCAATATGCAGACACACACTAAGTGAAACACAAAAGTACTGTTGAAGAACTAAGGAACAGATAACTGAGTGGAGGAGTGAGGGAAAAGAGGCTGGACGGGACAGAACTGAACTGACAAAACATTTCTCAGACCTTCCAAACTTTGAGGCTTTTCCAAAGAAGGTTTTGGGTCCATCCTATATCGACAGGGGAGCAGAGGCAGCGTGGAGTTAACATGTAAGCGGCTGGTGAGCAGCTTCCTCAGCAGGAGAGCATGAGGTGTAAGACTTCTACACACCTGTGAGCAGGAGGATCAGAACATTTGTAGATTAGGAGCTTCCTCAGTGGGAGAGCATGATGTGCCAGTCTTACACACACAGAAGAGCATGAGGAACAGGTAAGTGGCAAATGAGTAGCTTACTTGGTGGGCTAGCATGATAGTACTGTCTTTCTTCCACATGGAGAGCCGGAGGTGCAGGTAAGTAGCAGTTGAGAAGCCAAACAGACGCTTAGGAGGTAGAAGAGCCAGAATAACATTGGGTAGTTGACAAAACAAGGGATCATCAGCAATCAGGTAAGTGTTGGAATCAAACAATGAGCCAACAGCGAACAAACGAAAAAGGAGTGTGTGTGTATGTATGTATGTGTATATATGTATGTATGTATGTATGTGTGTGTATATATATATATATATAACAACTTAGTAACAAGACAACAGTAGTGGTGAAGAGGAATCCCATCCAGTTGTGGAGAGTCCTGCTGCTGTGTGAGGGCGAGAGGTGCTGCCACAGTGCAAGGGAATCACGAAGGCACGAAGACCACAAGAGACTGTGGGACTCCAAAAGAAAAAAAAAAAATCCACATTACCAGACGGCCTACC
>NW_018128569.1:12259-13121 GCF_001952655.1 Monopterus albus
TTGATAACAAGGGCAGTCGGGAAATAGGACCCACATTTGTTTTGGAGCTGTAGGTGTTGGTGCGAAAACCATACACCTGGCCATACAGTACCACATCCCAGCCCCTACATTTGGTGTCAGAAGTGGGATTTCCAGGTTGATTTGGTTCGATTCGAGTTTATTAGACCTTTATTAGTATGCACTGAGTTTATTAGACCTTTATTAGTATGCACTTAGTAACAAGACAACAGTAGTGGTGAAGAGGAATCCCATCCAGTTGTGGGGAGTCCTGCTGCCGTGTGAGGGCGAGAGGTGCTGCCACAGTGTAAGGGAATCAGAGGCACGAAGACCACGAAGAGACTGAAAAAAAAAAAAAAAAAATCGACATTACAAGATGTCTGACGGGGAGGAAGCCCGGGACGTGGCGGTGCCTGGACCCGGCCAAGCAGAAGGTGTCTCAGCTACACCACTGTCAGGGAGTAGTGACCAAATATTCAGGCTACAGTCACAACTGAATGAACTGAGTAAAAAACATGATGATGTAATGTCAAGCATCGCCTCCTTAGGTGATGTGCAACCAAGGTCTATTGTGTACTGTATATACCAAGGGAAAAACCGATTGTGCCTTTTAATGGTGATCCGTGTAAAGATACTCATTCTGTTGATGAGTTTATTGAGGAGGTCGAACGGGCTATAAGCCTCAGGGGTCTAAGGGAAACTGACCAGGTAGACTTCATTTTGTCACATTTAAGGGGATCTGCATTAGATGAAGTCAAGCTACGTACCCGTGGGCAGGCTAAGAGACCAAGTGACCTGTTCGCATACTTACGTGAGGCGTTTAGAGAGAAGCGCACTACACAACAGTTGTTACATGTGTTTTATG
>NW_018128569.1:26352-34024 GCF_001952655.1 Monopterus albus
GTATGTATGTATGTATGTGTGTGTGTGTGTGTGTGTGTGTGTGTGTGTGTGTGTGTGTGTGTGTGTGTGTGTGTGTGTATATATATATATTGTATATAACAGAAAACCAGGAAGTGAGGTCCAAACATGACATGAAGTGATAAACAGCACAGTACCTATGCTGATCTTAATATTTTGTAATGACTTGCTAATTTTTAGCCTATTGAAGATGTTGATAAAAAGTGGATGTTGATTACATGAATTCAATCAAAGTGCTTATTGTCATATGCATAGTAAGGAAACATGTTTCCCTGCACAATGAAATTCTTCCTTTGCTGTCCACAATGAATACCGAACAATATAAAGTCTAAATATAAAATAGATCAATATTACGAAATAAAGGCAATTTTCATTAACATCATCAGCCCCTAACAAATTTTGTAAGTGGTTCATATTCTCATCAATCAAACCTGTGGTATATCTGCTACTCTGTAATTCATCATGCATGAAGCCCCCTTACACCAAGTTTGGGTCTTGGGTGTTTCACTTAAATGCAACTTACAAATGAACTACAAGCCATACAAGCTGTAAGCTTTCTAAATCTGGCAACCCAGCAATATCCCTAAACAATTTGTCCAAGAGGCTTCATCAGACATTGTTGGCCTTCAAAGGACTGAAACACCACAGAGGGGAATAAATATCTCCGACTCAACACCAGTCAGTCAGAACTGATGAAGCCTCTTGGATGAGAGGTGAAATGTCTTTGACCTAGAAATCTAGTCCAGTTGATTTTTTTCAACTGTTCTGTATACTGGGCATTTGAATGTTTATCCAGGAATATTTAAACACAGAATTTCCTTCAGTTTGATTTGTGTCTGTCAGTCTAAATTCAAGTGAACTGCTTTAAAGGTTTTCTCCAAGGCATGATGGGAGAATGGAAGACTGAAATGACAGAGCATTTCTCAGGCCTTCCAAACTTTGGGGCTTTTCCTTAGTTTGAACAAGCACATGGAAAGTAGCTACATGATTTGTTTACCTGTTTTCATCCCACTGTTGCATCATTGCACTTTATTTTTTAACACCTTAGATTGGCCTGGGGCCTCAGTGGGTTAGAGGTGCTACTTTGTAGTCATTAGAAGAGAAATGAACTGACTGATGAGACACTTCTCAGGATTGTTTTGCTGTTTGGTGAGATGCCCTAATTTGATCTCAGAGGTATTTCTCTGTGTGTCTATGTGCAAAGTTGCATGTGTTTGTACATGATAGAAGGTATGTCATGTACTTGCCCAACAGTAGTAAAAAGATGAGCTGTTGTTATTGAAAACTGGTCTAAAAATGTCTTGTTTACATATCATCTGCAAAATATCTGGGTACAGTTTTGATCTATCAGTGAAAGTTCTTCCAAAATCATTATCAGTTATTACAGTTCACTGTTTAGATCCATATTAAGACAAACATCAACAGAAGATTCAAGACAAAGTTTAATTTTTATATTTTCAAAGTTAGTAGACCTCAGAGGCCTGTAAGGACCGCTGGCATTCTGCCTATATGGTCAAATGAAGTTGTAAAGCATATATGTTTTCTGATCCCGTTAGCTCAGCTGCGTTTTGATTTAAACATCTAATACTAAGCTAAATACCACAGATGAAATAATCAATTTCCTGTTGAGCACAATGGGGCAAGAAGGTGCAGTTCTTACTTTCTCCTTAACTAGCTTTGACAGACCCAACCTGGACTGAGGCAACTTCTATCTCCTCCCTTAGGTTCTCCAACAGCAGGAAATGCCAGTTACTAGTGACAATGTGGTAACTCTTGAAGACTTGGCTGGGTGTGTGTACTTGTAAAAAATTACACAGCTCAAGTCTATGAGCAAATTTTGACTTGTTGATTAGTAACATTGCTCAAAGATACTGGAATATTAGAGGGTCATCAACAGCTGCAGGACTGGTCTGTATGCCACTAACAGGGTTTCCACAGTGGGACTCTATCGAAACATAATGCTACATGTAACACTCGTCCTGGGTTATAACTTTGTTTCCACTACCCTTTGTCTGTTTTACAGGCATGTTCCAGCATGGAAGAGTGAAAAAACTTTAGCCCTTTTATTATTTGTTTCAACAGTTAAAGAAGACAGTTTTTCAAATAATAGTATGGCTTGAAAAATCAGTAAATGAAAGCAAATTAAACAGATTAGACACAGAGAACATTTTATGGAAATTATGCTGAATATAACAATAATTCTGAGGGCATATTCGCACCAGGAAATTTGTACCATTCCTGGGCAAGTTTCAGCATATGATCTGTCAGATAATGTACCACTTTTCCCAGAAATGTTTTTAAATAACAAATGATTTGGTATTCTCATGTTTATTTCTTTTGTTTGCATTGAAACAACACAAAAGCAGAGAAAAAAGACACATCTGATCCATTCCACACAGAACTCCAAAAATGGACTGGACTGAATTATTGACACCTTTTCAAAATCATCAGAAATAGTTGCATTTCACACATGTGATTCTCATTTAATTTTTAATAAAACTCACCTGTAGCAACCAACCAGTGCTGGCAATATAGAAATCACGCTTGCAACCAGTTAAAATGGAGAAAAGTTGATGCAGCCTTTGAATCGTGTGGACCACACTGAGCATGAAGAAAAGGAAGAAGAGCGAAAAAAAGTCTGAGTATTTGAGAACCATACCATAGCTAATCTCCCTGGATGTGGACGAATGAGAAAAATAGATGAAAGATTGCAACAAAGGTTTGTTCGAATGGTGGATAAAGAACCTCAATCATCTTCCAAACATTCAAACTGACCTGCAGCCACAGAGTGCAACAGTGTTAGCTCGCACTATCTGTGGCCATCTGAATGACAAGAGATACTATGGTAGGAGACCCAGGGGACCCAGTGCTGACACAGAAACATGAAAAGCCAGAGTGGAGTTTGCAAAAATGTACCTGAGGAAGCCACAGTCCTTCTGGGAAGAATGTTCTGTGGACAGATGAAACTAAAATAGAGCTTTTTGGTCGAGAGCATCATTCTACTGTTTTCAGAAAACAAAATTAGGTCTTCAAAGAAAAAGAGCACAGCCCCTACAGTTAAACACGATGGAGGTTTTTGGGTTGCTTTGCTGCTTCAGGCACTGGATATCTTGACGGTGTGTATGGCATTATGAAATCTGAGGACTACAAACAAATTCTGGGGCACAGTGTAGGGCCCAGCATCAGAAAGTTGGGTCTCTGTCAGTTGGCAAAAGAAGAGTGGTCCGGGATTCCAGCAGAGAGATGAGAGAATCAATCTCAGTGATGGTTATAGGAAGCAACTGATTTAAGTTATTTTGTCTAAAGGGTATGCTACCAAATATTAAATTGAGGGTGTCAGTAATTTTGTCCAGTCCATTTTTGGAGTTCTGTGTGGACTGTATCAGATTTAGCTTTTTTCTGTGCTTTTTGTGTTATTCCAATGCAAAATGAGAAATAAACATGACAATACCAAAGAATTTGTGATTGCAACAATTTTCTGGAAAAAGTAATGTATTATCTGACATAAATGCAGGGATGCCAATTATCTGACAATAATGCAGGGATGCCAGTATTCTGGCCATGACACTAAGTGTACTCCAGTTGGAATCATTTCAAGTGTAGTGTGGGTTTAGGCCGGTGGGGGAGTGGGGAAGGGGGACAGTAATGAGGCAGCTGTGCTTAGTGGGAGTACAGTGCAAAATGCAAAATCAGTGACTTCTGTACAACATAAAAACAGGTCCTAACTGTAATTGTGACATATACAGTCTTATGCAAAAGTTTAGGCACCCCTTGATAAATAACAGATTTTGGTGATTTTTTATTTGAACAGATGTTAACACAGTTTCTCTTGGAAATGGAAAAAATGCACAATATTTTCTGCAAACAGTGATGCATAGTTACTTCTTATGCCATAAATTGAACAAAAATAAAAAATAAAAACATTATTATGGCATGGTGCAAAAGTTTGGGCACCCTAAGAGTTCCAGAGTCTCAAAGTCTCTCACAAGGTATCAGACCTTAATCAGCTCGTTAGATCTGATGCACAGCAACAGCTGTCATTGGTAAATGCCAATTTCAAAGCTGTACAAATACTTTGACTCTTCAAACCTTGTGCACACACTTGTGGACACCCAGCAACCATGGGTTCCTCTAAGCAGCTGTGTAAGACCCTGAAAATGAAAGTTATTGACGCCCACAATGCAGGAGAAGGCTACAAGAAGATAGCAAAGCGTTGTCAGCTTGCAGTTTCCACAGTAAGAAATGTAAATAAGAGATGGCAGATCAGGGGAACTGTGGAGGTCAAGATGAGATCTGGAAGACCAAGAAAACTCTCGGACAGAACTGCTCGTATGCTGGTCAGAAAGACAAATCAAAACCCCCATTTGACTGCAAAAAACCTGCAGGAAGATTTAGCAGACTCAGGAGTGGTGGTGCACCGTTCCACTGTGCAGCGATGCTTGCACAGACAAGGCCTTCATGGAAGAGTCAGCAGAAGAAAACCTTATCTGCGTCCCCATCATAAAATCCAACATCTGAAGTATGCAACAGGACATCTACAGAAGCCCGATGCGTTTTAGAAACAAGTGCTGTGGACTGATGAAGTTAAAATAGAACTCTTTGGACACAATCAGCAAAGGCATGTTTGGAGAAAAAAAGGAGCAGCATTTCATGAAAAGAACACCTTGCCAACTATTAAGCATGGGGGTGGATCTATCATGCTCTGGGGTTGTGTTGCAGCCAGTGGCACAGGAAACATTGCACGGGTGGAGGGAAGAATGGATTCCACTAAATACCAGCAAATTCTGGAAGCAAACATCACACCATCTGTAAAAAAGCTGAAGCTGAAAAGAGGATGGCTTCTACAACAGGACAATGATCCTAAACATACCTCGAAATCCACTATGGAATACCTCAAGAGACGCAGGCTGAAGGTTTTGGAATGGCCATCACAGTCCCCTGATTTAAACATCATTGAAAATTTGTGGGTAGATCTTAAAAGAGCTGTGCATGCAAGACGACCAAAGAATATTACAGAACTAGAAGCCTTTTGCAAGGAAGAATGGGAGAAGATCCCAAGTACAAGAATTGAAAGACTTTTAGCTGGCTATGAAAAGCGTTTGCAAGCTGTGATATCTGCCAGAGGAGGTGTTACTAAGTACTGATTGTGTAGGGTGCCCAAACTTTTGCACCATGCCATAATAATGTTTTTATTTTTTATTTTTGTTCAATTTATGGCATAAGAAGTAACTATGCATCACTGTTTGCAGAAAATATTGTGCATTTTTTCCATTTCCAAGAGAAACTGTGTTAACATCTGTTCAAATAAAAAATCACCAAAATCTGTTATGTATCAAGGGGTGCCTAAACTTTTGCATAAGACTGTAAACACCAAACGGCAGACAGGCAGTGGACCTTATTCACTAACATGCGCATAGAAATGTTCTTACCTTGTGCACAAAATAAGTGCAGGAGACATTACCATCATATTCATGACACCAGCCAATTTTGTTCTTTCTATTGTGTGTATGTTAGTGTAAATCAGAATCATTCTAAAATGACAGGCGCATTCCAGTGGTTTTCAAGTAGCCTGCTGCCATGCCCCCATTTCTCTATATACTTATAAACTAGAACAGTTTTTTAAATTTAATTTATTTCAATTAAAACTGTGATTAATCAGAATGACAGGGCATTAATTTCATGTTTATTTAATATGCTACATTTGGTCAATGCATTAGTAAATTAATCATTATAGCCTTAAATTATATTAATCAATTATATTAGCTATTAAAACCTTTTTAATTAATATAGTTTCAGTTAAAATGTGTTTGCATTTTTTAGCCAGCCAGGCCTTCATCATTTGTTCATACACATGGGGTGAGGCAAATGCAATGATAAATGTATCATTTTTCGCAGCCTCTTAATCACTTATCGTGCAAATATTTATATAGCAAAGATAAAATATGCATAGGATATTTTGGTACATATTGTCATAGGGCGTTAAACTATCTTATACCATATATAGCTTTAACACTGTTATATCTAATGAGTATTAATGCATGTATACATATTGTTTGTGCTCATCTTTATCAAAATGCAGTAAAACTTCACTTTTTTATTTCTTGGTGGTTATGGCAATGTGTGAAAAATACAGTTGAATCAATATAGCCAGAAAAAGTTATATTTATCACTATGCATTTATAACAATATTTATATGTAATAATATTTTGCTGCCATGCACAGTGTTTCGTTCAAGGTCAAAAGACCAACATTTGTAGTGAAAAGTCTCATTCGCCCAGGTTAATGTGCTTCACTCAACACTGAGATGTGTATTTATGAGAATAAACAGTTTACAACATTACTCAGTGACAGAGTGAGAAACTCTGTGCCTGAGGCCACGGTCGGGGGTCTGTGTGGTGCTGCAGCAGAACAGTCTGCTCAGAGGTGACACAGTGTTTCTAAAACTGTGTAAAAATGACCATTGACTGATACTTCCAGTCCTGTCTACAGGATCTTGACCTCCCGGGAGTCATCCTGCAGTATTCTGAGTGTGATAATGAGTTTGATAGCTTTTCTAAACCAGGGGTAGAACATGGCATAAATCAGAGGGTTTAGACAAGAGTTCAGTAACTGAATCCAGACCAATATTCCATAATAGGACAAGCTAGTTGAGGTGTCTATACCTGCAAAGGATGGATAGAAGAAGGGGGAGATGCATATTACAAACACAACTATCAGAATCCCCAGAGTCCTGGCTGCCTTGGGCTGTGATTTTCTAGCAGTTGGAGCTGCTCTGGCCTTGGTAGCAGCAGCCTGTGACTGAATTGCACGCATCTGAGAAAGGGCAGCTACAAACACCCTGATATACAGCACAGCTATGACAGTACAGGGCCCAATAAAGGTTATAAACAAGTCAACAATTCCTGGGATTTGTTTGACAACAACCACACACTCCCCATGGCAGGAGTTGAATTTGTCCGGCTTCACTAAGTGGTCAATGAGAATTAACCTGTTGTAAGTAATTGAACAGGCCCAACAGAGACAAATACAGATTTTAACACTGCTTGGAGTGACCCTAGAAGAGTAGGTCAGTGGGTCACAGATGGTCAAATAACGGTCAATGGATATAAGCACCATGTGGCCCAAAGCACTAGAGATCAGACAGTAAAATACATAAGGAGACAGAGCACACATTATCTTCCCCAGCATCCAGCATGACTCAATGTAGTGAATGCCTTCAACAGGCATCACCACCAGACCCAGCCCCAGGTCACACACAGCCAGGGACTGGAGCAGAGTGTTGGTCGGGGTGTGGAGCTGCCTGAAGTGGGAGATGGAGATGATGACAAGCAAATTGAGTGTCACAGTGAGCAGAGAGACAGATGCAACTAGGGTGTAGAGTAGAAGAGTCTCAGATCGTGGTCGCAGCAGACGCCTGCAGGAGGAGTTGAAGTTGGGGAAGCAGAGCTCAGAGCCCTAAGTGTCGTCCATCAGGGAGGAGAGGAGCAGGGCTGAGGTGGTGAACAGTTCATTTTATCTTCTTCTTACCCTGCCCTCCCACTTTGTCAAGAGCCCTAAGAGATGATGTAGCGTCTGTCTCTCGTCATCGTCATTAACCTTATCAGTCCCATTAGTATTTTATGGGTGAAATAAAGAAAATTGTGTGTGGTGTGTT
>NW_018128570.1:0-1930 GCF_001952655.1 Monopterus albus
ATGTATTTATAGTGCACTGATAGTTTGACAGTGTTATGCACACGACCTGGGCTTTTCTCTTCTAGTCAGGCAGAATAAAATGGAATCTGGTTTCTTTTTTAAATGGCCAACTACAAAAAGTGTAGTCATGACATTGGGCTCTCATTTCAGATGGTTATGCAATGCCCTTGCTGTAGTCTATGTATACTGACTCTGTTATCCAAGTTTGGATTTTTCTCTTTAATCAAAGGCTGCAGATTGAATTGCACAATAATTGCACTAATCATCAATGATGGCTTTTATTTTGAACATGTTCAGGGGAGGTCCTGCTTTTTGTCACTCCATCCAACTTTCAATAGGTGGCGGAGGCAGCGCAGGAAGAGTTGGAGGAGGAAAAAGCAGAGACTTAACAGTGATAGTTAAATTCAGTTTTTTTATGTGAAGGGGTGTTCAAATAGGGCATTTCCAATGATGGAAAGCATTAGTAGCACATATCCCTAGCAATTTTGTAATTAATCACATTAAGAAACCAAATGATACATTTTAATGGGGCTGTTGGGGGGGCCTTTGTGAAAGGCTGTGTCCTGTGTTGCCCAGTACGTAACCCAGGTTTTAGTACTGCTGCTTATTCCAAACAAGGATGAGGGTTAATGAGGAGGAGGAGTCAGTGTCATGTACGGTCCTGTACCGGAAACAAATTCGTTGTGTGTGTAACATATTTGGCCAAATAAAGTGATTATCCTTATTCCTTATAACCAAAAATATAGACAATGGATTGTTACATGTTAATCTTTCACACCTCTGCATTTGGGATTTTAAATATTTTAACTAAAAAAAGAATAACTCAGGTTTCTCCTCACAAATATGTATATCTATGTCCACCACGCTTATAGAAAAGAATAACATGGAATGGTTCTTTAAGGACCTGTAGAAGCCACAGCTGTAATTTTTGTGTTTTAGGTAATCTTGTCACATCTGGTCTCAGCTGGTGCTTTACTTCTGGCCACCCTCACCGCCATCTGCTGGTTCATCAAAGATCGCTACAAGGTTGATGGCTTCACCCAGAAGCATATGACAGTAGCTTTGGGAATCTGCTGGCCAAGACAGCTGGATCGGAAAGGTTTCCATGTTTCCAGAGAGCTCGGAGGTTGGAGTTGAGAGGACACTGGGGGCACATGCAGATAGGGTGCCAGTCAGAGTGAGGCACTGGAGGAGATAAAGGCAACCTGGACCATCCCATCATCAACCTGTCATCCTCCTACTGATTTGTTAAACACACCCTCATTTTTAGAGAAGAAAGGATATAACCTCATAGGCTTGACTTAAATAGCAAGGAGCAAAGTGAAGCTTCTTTAGACAAGAATCTGATTTAAAAGACAAGTTAATCCTGAACGTATTTTAAACTTTTTAGAGGCCTTAGTTTGTAGAGTGGATTCACCTCTTGTTCGCTTCGGCGCTGGCGACAATAACAACAATGGCGAGGAAAGCCACCATTGCCCACAGGGAGCCTCCAGAGCACCAGGCACAAGCGAGCAGGCTGAAATCAGGAGAGCAACCCGAAGACAGAGACGCAAACGGGGCAGGCGAGGAGGACTCCATGCTAGGCTAAAAGCTCGTGCTACCCAACCGACATTACCCAGCCTCTTCCTTGCTAACGTAGTGTCTCTGGAAAACAAACTGGATGAGCTAGGGGCTAGGATTACAACACAATGGGAAATCAGAGAATGCTGTGCTCTAGTTCTCACCGAGACCTGGCTTTCTGGCAGAGTTCCAGACTCAGCGATTCAGCTACACATTCTGTACATTGAAGCTGCTTCAGGGAAGGTAAAGGGAGGTGGTGTGTGTGTTTATTAATAACTCATGGTGTGGAGATGTACGGACTGTTTATAAGCACTGTTCGCCAGACGTAGAGTTTTTATTGCTGAAATGCCGGCCCTACTATCTAGCCAGA
>NW_018128570.1:6108-12485 GCF_001952655.1 Monopterus albus
CCACTGCCCTCTCTGCAGAGCATTTACCACCGCAGGGTGCGTAGGAAAGCTGCCTTAAAGATCCTTAAAGATCCCACCCACCTGCTGCTCCCATGCTGCTCCCATGCAGCATACATTCTGTTATATTCTTGTATATATTTTTTTTCTACTATATTGCTGCATCTGCGCTGCTTAAAGTGCCTTAGATTTTGTGTTATTTATTTAACTATTTTATATTTCACTTGTATTTTGTGGCATTCATGTGGACGGCAAAGTAAGAATTTCATTGTACAGGGAAACACGTTTCCTAACTGTGCATATGACAAATAAACACTTTGAACTTTGAACTTGAACTTTGAACTCTCAACTGACGCTGACACAAGCAAGATAAAAGTTGTTAATAAACACCAGATGAAGCATTTGTTTGTGAGTCATAAATGCTGATACAGCCCTACACCTAAAGTGACTTGGGAGAATATTAACTGCTTCCTGGACTCACCATCTGCATGGTTGTGTCCATGAATGACACTCCGACGCGTGATGGTCCGAGATCAACATTGTCACCAGAGCGAAACATCACCCCGTTCCCAGTGTCAACGGACTTTACCAGGATGCTGAGGCTGGATATTAGTTTAAAAAAAAGAAAAAAACTCTCCAAGCTGGACTTTGATCTAGATGTTCTACTAAAGGTTTTTAGATATCCAGTCATAAGCCAGGTCCTCCACTCCATCCACTCTATTGGTTGCCAATACCTTCCTGCCTGTGCAGATCAAAGCAGTCACACCACCGTTCAACACGAAGATGAAAGAAAAATGCATTTAAATAAACAGGCTGTCAGCTTGTATTTTCCCCATGTAGACTGAACAGAAAGAGCTGTAGCAGTTCCGAATACAGCATCAGTGATCAGTGCAGTGGTGTTTCTTTTGTTTGCATGGTGCGACTGCTTGTGGATTATCACTTTAATAACTACTTCCTACAGCTTAAGTTATAGTTTTGAAACTATTGAGAGTACTTGGTAAAACATTCTTGATTAGTCTTTACTACTCATTTTCAGAAGGTTAGTTTTCAAATATAAGTTGATTGTGTGATCCATTTCCACCGCCTATACTCCTGTCATTCCCTCCCTCATAGTACCAGTCGTCCCCATCAGGCACTCCCTTAACTCCCTGTATAAGCCTGGCTGAGTCACATGGTAGAGCTTTCTGCTAGGAAAGAAATTATCAAGGGATGCTATCACAGAGAAGACTGTGGAAATACAGCACATCATTTGATAGTTTTTCATGCTCCACAAGCAGTAGCATTTTGGCATTGTTATGTGAATGTCTACAGTAATTAGGTTATTCTTAGCAGTAACAAGAGACACAATGCTCACCTGTCCCATCCACTTTCTGTTTGTAGATAATATCTTTGGCTGTCAGAGGAGAAGAAGATAGCATCATCTTCAGCACTAAAATCCACCCCAACAAAGTAGGAGGATGATCCAGTGATGGGCAGGATGATGTCTTCCTGAGTGGAGAGGTTAAAGGGGATCCCTCTCACAGCCAGCTGGCTAGAGAACAGCAGAAACTGCCTCACAGCTGTACAAAGGAAATCACAAGACCTTAGGAAACAACAGCTATTCCTGCCAAAAATATTCATCCTCACAAAAATATTGTTAAAAAACAGGAAAGATTAAAGGCCCAAACCTGTGATGGCGGTCATCATAATTTTACACTGTAAAGCAGGGGAAAAGGTCTGTTCAAGAAAAAGAAACAAGAGAAATGCTGTCTTACCTACCCAACGCTTGCCATCAGCATGTACAGTAGGTCACAGCCCATATGACATTTACAGCAATAACCCAGCCCTCCATTGTCACTCCTGTGACTCAGAACACAGATCTGCTCACATCCACCATGTCTACACTGCAAGGGTTTGACACTGTAAACATTAAAACAATTCCCAGTAAGTGGCAGACACATATGAGAAAAATTAGAGATTTATTTATTTATTAAGTGAGAACTGACCTCAATGACATTTGTGCTTTGATAAATACTAATTTGGCCCAGTGGGGTTTACCATGTGGCTGTTTCAGCCGATGTATCACTGCTACTCCATATGGAGTCTGTGGATGTGCTATAAACCACTTGAGGACTGCTCTCGGTGAACTTGTTGGCTTTCATCACAGCCAACTGGTCCTGTCCATGAAACAGACATGGTGCTCAAACAGGCTGATGCCGAATGGGTGTGGGATTGCAGTTCCGCTGTGGACTACTGTTTTTCTATTTAAAAAATTTTGAGGATATCGATTTATTAGATTAATACCTTAATCGTTTTACTTGCTTACCCCTAGAGAACTATTATAGATTAGCTTTAATGCTTGTAGCAGATAATCAAAACATTTTTAAGATGCATTCTTTTTTAAGAGTAACATACGACATATTTACCTATGAAGGCCATCATATGTTACAGTTTCAATGTAGTCATAGCGACTGTGAACCCATTAGACGCGCTTAGCCTCAATGTCCAGTGTGACACTGGCTGGCCAGCCCAGTTTACTCCTAATGATCCCATAACGGTTGGTACCATCCATGAAGGCTCACTCCAGGCTTGGTTGCCCATTCATCGCCTCCCAGTCTGAGAAGAACATATACCTGTGACAGAAGGGGGAATGATTCATCTGCCAGGTTTCTCTAAGGTGGGATCATAACATGAGGGCCGCTATGTACTGCTAGGCACAAAAAATATCATTACACATAATAAAACACATGAGACTTTCCTCTTTTTAACAAAGTCTGATATCCACAGCATCACATTATGTCCCGACATGGATGGCTGTGCATCTCACCAAAGAGCTGTACATTAACATACGATATGCATTTTTCTGTAGACACCTGGCTCGCCTCCCCCTTTAGATTACAATAAGGGTCATTGCTTAGATTGCTACTCACTAATCCACCCAGGACAATTTGCTAATCTCACACACACATTATTCCATGCCAATGAAGCACGACAGACACTGTATGTGGGGACTGGGAATAGGTGGACAGATGAATGCATTGAAACTGGGAGAGGTGCGTACCCGACAGTGGGGTCCAATGCCAAACCTCTAGGGTTTCCAAGGTTTTCAGTGATGAGCGTGACCCGGTTACTTCCATCAAAGTCCACCATATCAATCCTGTTGACACTGGTCTCCACCACATTCTAATATTTTAATCTTATAGGCTTTAGTTACTTTGTTTCATACCTTTATTTTCCTTGATTATATACACTATATTGCCAAAAGTACTGACTCACCCATCCAAAACATTGAATTCAGTTGTTCCAATCACTTCCACGGTTACAGGTGTATATAATCAAGCACTTAGGCATGCAGATCACTTCTACAAACATTTGTGAAAGAATGGGTCGCTCTCAGGAGCTCAGTGAATTCCAACGTGGTATTGTGATAGGATGCCACCTGTGCAATAAGTCCAGTCGTGAAATTTCCTCGCTACTAAATATTCCACACTCAACTGTTAGTGGTATTATAACAAAGTGAAAGCGATTGGGAACGACAGCAACTCAGCCATGAAGTTGTAGGCCACGTAGAATCACAGAGAGGGGTCAGCGGATGCTGAGATGCATAGTGCACAGTGGTCACCAACTTTCTGCAGAGTCAATAGCTACAGACCTCCAAACCTCATGTGGCCCTCAGATTAGCTCAAGAACAGTGTATAGAGAGCTTCATGGAGTCAAGTCAAGAATCTTTATTGTCATTATGCATAGCACAACGAAATTTTTTCTGGCAGCTCTTGGCTTAAAAGACAGACATATTATTGACATAACACAATTGTATAAGTCAATATAAAAATATGGACAAATAAAAAGGGATGTATGGGACCTAATCAGGTCAGCAGCATGTTAGCAGCAAGAGTCTAGTAACATTATAAGGTGCATCTCAGTCTTTAGGAGGAGGTGTGAGGTCCAGTGTTCTGTGTCTGTCCATAGGGTGGAGGTTGTGTGTGTGACTAGGGGTTGGGGGGGTGATTGATTTCACAGCTCTGGGGAAGAAGCTGTGTCTCAGTCTGTTTGTTTTAGTCTTTATATTCCTGTACCTTTTCCTGGAGGGAAGAAGCACAAACAAACTGTTGCCTGGGTGGGTGGGGTCTGCAGCAATCCATATGGCCCTCTTCTGGATCCGGTCAGTGTATAGTGAGTCCAGATCCAGAAAAGGACTCCCTACAATGCCCTGAGCTGTTCTCACCACCCGGGTCAAGTTCTTTCTGTCCTGTGCAGTGCAGCTCCCGTACCACACTGTTGCACTGAGACAGAGGATGCTCTCTACTGTCGCTCTGTAGAAGTTTGCAAGCAACTGAGAGGAATGGGGTTCCATGGCCGAGCAGCTGCACCCAAGCCTTACATCACTAAGTGCAATGCAAAGTGTCGGATGCAGTGGAATAAAGCACGCTGCCACTGGACTCTAAAGCGGTGGAGACGTGAAGAATCACGCTTCTCTGTCTTGCAATCCGATGGACGAGTCTTGGTTTGGCAGTTGCCAGGAGAACGGTACTTGTCTGACTGCATTGTGCCAAGTGTAAAGTTTGGTGGAGGGGGATTATGATGTGGGGTTGATTGTCAAGAGTTGGGCTTGGCCCCTGAGTACCAGTGAAAGGAACTCTTAACCAAGACATTTTGGACAATTTCATGCTCCCAACTTTAACTTTATGGGAACAGTTTGGGGATGGCCCGTTCCTGTTCCAACTTGACTGCGCACCAGAGCACAAAGCAAGGTCCATGAATGTCCAAAGACATGGATGAGTGAGTTTGGTGTGGAAAATCTTGACTGGCCTGCACAGAGTCCTGACCTCAACCCGACAGAACACCTTTGGGATAAATTAGAACGGAGACTGTGATCCTGGCCTTCTCGTCCAACATCAGTGTCTGACCTCACAAATGCGCTTCTGGAATAATGATTAAAAATTCCCATTAACACACTCCTAAACCTTGTGGACAGCCTTCCCAGAAGAGCTGAAGCTGTTATAAATGCAAAGGGTAGGCCAACATCATATTAAACCCTGGATTAAGAATCGGTTGTTACTCAAGTTCATTTGCATGTGAAGGCAATGTCGTGAAATGTTAAACCTCTGTACAGGGCGGACTCAGGTGAAGAAAATAAATGTATCGAGAAATAATGATTTGGGGTTCAGAGAACAGATTTCTTGCAGGGGCTCTGTCTCTCTGATCCCAACGCTGCTTTGTCTTACCTGTGCCCAGACTTTGAGTAAACTTTCTGTTGATTTTATACAGTCCTCTCCTGTCTTCTCTTCTCGTGCTTTCAATAAAACAACTGGGTTTTTCTAACAAATGGTGCCGTGACCCGGATTGATTGACGTGGAGGTAGAAATCGGTGGAGAACTGCCAACGCGCGATCTGCGGAAGTATTCCTTCAGACAATTTCGCTGGCCATCTTGAAAACAGGTAAGCAGAAAGCCTTTTCTAAATATAGAGAATTTCTGCACATTGGGCACTGTAAAACGTTTGATTTTTAGAGGTTGCTCCCCTGATCGGTAAATTGTTCTAAATTTGCTAAGAGAAGTAAAGCGTTTTGTCTTTTGTTTTGAAGTGTGGGCCCATGTAACGCAATAATCACATAGTCCAGTCTCACGTGAGGTAAAGAAAATAATTGTCCTAGTGTTAAAATTGTTCAGCCTCATAAAAGACATAAAATTCATCAGATGAATGAATAACCACCACTGAGGGTTGTCTTCCAAATTTAATAGGATATTGAATAATATTTAGTGTTCCGGGAATGAGCCCGATGCCGCTATTTGAGCGTAGACTGACGAATGAGTATTCAGTAGAAAATACTGACGATAAGATACTTCAGTAAAAATAAAACTGACGATTGAGTATTCAGTAGAAATACTGACGATTAGATACTTCAGTAAAAAATAAAACTGATGAGTGAGTATTCAGTAGCAATACTGACAGAGTGATACTTCGGTGAAAAGAAAAAAAGCATTATATATTATACTATGTATATATTCAGTTGAAACACTGACGAGTGATACAGCTGTAAAAATAAAGTATCAGTGAGGACACAGGACACATTTTTCACACTATTGTTGGGTTGGTTTCCTACTTGAAAGAGATATTTGACTGTGGTTGAGAAGCAGTGTATCAAACAAGAGACGGTCTTGTTTGAGAATTCCTGTACTCAATTAACAGCTCTCAAGTAGTTCTGTTTCGGGGGGCATTGGAATAGCAGTTTGGGATTATATAGTTAAGGTATTGCAAGTTTGGTGAACTAAAACAAGTGATTAGACTGGGCAGACCCTTAACAACCAAGCAGACAGAATTCTGTGTAGAAGCTTCTTGGTTGAGTCCTCATTTGGGCGCTGTGCTATTCACTGAATTTGCTAATACGTGTTTGTCTAATT
>NW_018128570.1:12509-16365 GCF_001952655.1 Monopterus albus
CGGCTCCCTGGGGTCGGTATTGTATGTGGCGGCCGTGAGATGGCAAAGGAAGGTTCTTAGGGAAGATGAAGGGAAAGAATTAGAAAGATTTACTGGTTGGGTTGAGGATATGCAAGCTAAGAAGATGTTTGGAGGCCGTGAAGGCGCTCCACCTAAAATGAGTGATTTAGCACTGTTTTTAAAGCAGGCTGAAATGAGCGTTGAAAAGTGTGCGAAGCAGGAAGATTGCAAAAGGGAAAGGCTATTAAAATGACTCAAAAGGTAGAAGCTTTTCTAGCAAACTGCCAATGTCTTTTTTACTGAGGTTAAAATTGCTCTCCAACATCAGTCCTCTGCATCAATGACCCCACAAATGCCTGTAACAATTCCTGAATCTCCAGAGACACAACCACTTGAGAACAAAGTTGAACTCCCTCAGACACCAGAAATCATTCCCGCCCCCACAGCTGCGCCTCCTCCTTATGCTGAGGCGCATTTATTGTTGACTTCTCTCCAGTCTCAGCCTAAATTGCCACAAAAGACACCAACCCAGACCAGAGAGATCTCTCCAATCATGTGTCCCTTGGTGGTTGTTAAAAATGGCCTCTTGCAAACTGCCCCCTTCCCTGGTAACAATGCCTCTCAGAATGAAACAGCCAAATATTTAAATGAACTAGCAGCTTGTAGTACAAACCCCTTTGTTCCTAGCACACCAGCTGCAAAGGGACTACAAATACCAGGAGTCAGTCCATACACACACTCACAGTCCTCCTCCTGCACTCTTTCTGAGGCCTCACCTTCTCAGTCAGACAGTGTAAACACTGCAGTTAGCACTACAGGTGACCCTGATGTAACTGGCGTAGCCTTTGCAGTCAGTGAGATGGGCTTTTCTGAATTGAAGAATAGAAGCTTGTCTCCAAGAGCTACTACACGGAGACTTAATCATGGAATTGTCCATACCTGTCTTGAGTCACAGTCACCCCCTAAGCCTTGGCACCAAATGCCTCTAGTAACTACTAGCTCTGCTAGTGGGTGCACTACTTTCTCTTATACCCCATTTTCCCTGCAAGACACCACCATGGTTAAATCACAAAAGCCTGATATAACTTCTGGGGGAGCCCAATGGATATAAGCCTTCTTAGAATCTTGTGCTGGAATTATACCCGCACTGGGGGATTTCAGATGAGTGTTTTCATCCTGCACCTCACTGGGGATGCTGAGAGAAATTGAACAGTTTTGTGACAGATATGTAGATGCTGATGACCTTCCCTTACACCATGTTGTTCATCTTCTGTGGCCAGCGGTTCGTCAAAAGTACCCCATTCGCATGAAATCTACAGAGCTATGGCGCATTCCACCCAATAAGGGCGAGAGAGGCTCAGCATATTTGGTGCGAGTCAGAGGTCTCTGGCAGGATAGAACAGGAGATGATCCTGCCAACACAGACACTATTGAAGTGTTGTTTAGAGGCGCAGTTGAATCCCCTATGCCTTCTTCTGTTCAAGATACATTAAAACTAATTGCGGGGCTGTCTGATACTTCTTTTGCTCTGTGCTCAGCTCATATTATTCATCACATTGATAATAAATTATAACAGGAGCAAGAAAAGAACGACCTGGCTAGTCTCCAGACACAAGTGACTAAAGCACAATGGAAGGAAATGAGAGACAAAGTGAACCAGGCCAAGGCCTCTACTAACCGGATGCCCCAGCAACCCCCCCCTCCCCCCCCCTTTTTTTTCCACCTCAGCAACCTCAGGTTCTGCCACCTGTGCAGCACCATCCACTTTCTATGAACTACCTCTTCCACAAAACTACCCCCCGAAACTGAATGATAGATGATAAAGTTAAGCGGATGTAATCAAGATTACCCCAGTCCTGAAATTTCCTCGCTACTAAATATTCTGAGCTTCATGTGGCCCTCAGAGTGGCCCCACCACAGGGCGTGGAGAGCTTCATGGAATGGGGTTCCATGGTCGAGCAGCTACATCCAAGCCTTACACCACCAAGTGCGATGCAGAGCATCGGATTATGAGGTGAAGTTGTTTCTCAGGAATTGTGCTTGGCCCCTTTGATCCAGTGAAAAGAACTCTTGAGGCTTCAGCATACTGAGACATTTTGGACAGTCTTATGCTCCCAAGGGAGTGAGTTTGATGTGGAAGAATTTGACTGGCCTGCATAAAGTCCTGACCTCACAGGTGTGCTTGTGGGGGAATGGTCATAATTCCCATTGTCACACTCCTGGAGGACAGCCTTCCCAGGGGAGATGAAGTTGTTTGAGCTGTAGAGGGTGGGCCAACACCAATTTGGGCCCTATGGGTTGAGAATCGGTTGTGACTCATGCTCATTTGCATGAGAAGGCAAGTGGGCAGATGCTTTTAGCAATACAGTGTAGTATGCTAGCAGTGAAGATATGCTTACATTGCACTGAGATTCCAAAAGGGGGCCTTATGCTCCCTCTGGTTGGATGACTGGTTTGTCTCACTAGATGTGAGGAATGAAGCTCTCCTGTGGGAAATGGAGGATAGTAGGACTCATCGCTCTAAGGTCGTAAGAAGCAACCAAGTTCAGTCAGGAATGGTAGAGGCCCCATGCTCTGTTATTAAAGCAGATGATGAACAACATGCTCTATTAGATGAGGTTCAAAAATCTGTATCTCATCAGGAAAAACAACTGGCAGAGCTCAGTAAGACACTAGATGAGCTCACTAGCACTAAAAGTGAAATGAGTAGGCATAGCTCCCAACAGGCATTCCCAGAACCCGGCCACGTCCTAAGCCACAACCAAGGTTCACACCAGATGGTCAGCCCATTTGTTTTAAGTGTAGGGGCATAGGTCATATAACCAGAATGTGCCCACAGGCAAAACAGGGCCAGAATGAGACACCAGTCCACATGCAATGCAGGAAAACTTGCACCCTCGGTTGTCATGAGCCAGACCACTCGAGGGGAAGTAGTTGGCTCACTCCATGAAACACTAAATAGAAAGGGAATTTTGGAGTGGGCAGTAGGAGAATGCAAGACTGTTGAAGTGAAACTTCAAGGTGTTGAAGTTTTAGGTCTGTTTGACACTGGTAGCCAGGTCAGTACAATCTCTGAGAGTTTTGTCAGGAAACACCTGTCAGTGAAGGATGAAAACATTCATCCTGCATTTGAGTGGTTAAAGCTCACCACAGCTAACGGGTTAGACATACCCTATGTGGGCTATGTAGAGCTTGAAGTAGAGGCCATGGGTCTGACAATCCCAGAACGAGTCAAAGATTTTGCTCACTCGTCCGCAATGCCATGTCTCATAGGGATGAACATTATCAAAAAATGCAAAGAGCTAGTGCACACTGAGTTTGACAATACACTTCAGGCAGTGACGTGCGGTCAGGGGAGGCAGGTGAGGCAGAGCCTCCCCTGTCAATCTTGAAAAGAAAAAAAAAGTTAACAATAAAATATAATAAATGTTAATATTTGTCGGCTGGTGTGTGTTGTAGGCCCTTTTGCTGTTCGAATCCGATGTTGAAGGAATTTTTTTCAATGAAGAATAGCAGAATTTACGTATGTCCCATTCAAATACATGGAGGAGATGCGCGATGAGGCAGCCCTTTGCTGTGCTCTCGGTGGATCGTGTAATCCTCACAAACTGTATGCGATGCAAATAGTGTGTCGCTGTCCCTCTATATATCGCAAATAAAATGCTTTCAAACACTCTGATTATATGCTCTGCCTTGCCATAATCTGGTTAATGTATAAAATGTAGTTCTGTAATGTGTTTAGGCTCGCAGATTAACCATAAAACCCAGTAAAAAAGTTACTCGGTGCGGCAAACAGTACCCCTGCCTCAAGGCAGAGAGCGCTAGTGAGCCCACAGATTCTTGCGCTACCTACAAT
>NW_018128570.1:16534-17003 GCF_001952655.1 Monopterus albus
TGTCGGTGTGTCCGACATAGAGCGGGTGAGCTAGTGCACACTGGCTGTGGCTCACGAGGTAGGACAGTTGTCTCCTGACCAGCAAGTTGGTGGTTCCCGGTCTCCCCGCATGCCTAAGTGTCCCTGAGAAAGACACTGAACCCCAAATTGCTCCCAGTGGCTTGACTAGCGCTGTTGTGTGGCAGCTTGTTGTCATCTGTGTGTGAATGGTGTATCACCTCCTGTAAAGCGCTTTGGCCAGTGCAACACACTGTGGAAAAATGTGCTATATAAATACAGTCATTTACACTGAGTTTGACATTACACTTCAGGGTAAACTTGACTCAAACTGGAGGGAGCCCTTTCATCATCTGCAGACACTAAAGGTGGCAGACAAGCTGTATTTTGTTTGAGTTGCTGGGAAGGAGGTGGTTCATGTGCCAGAATCATCAGCTGCTACAGTCATGGCTAAGGGGGCCCCGGCTGTGGG
>NW_018128570.1:17386-21379 GCF_001952655.1 Monopterus albus
GGCCCCAATGGTGGAGTGGCCGTAGCAGGAAAGAATTTCTGGAAAATAATGTAATAGGCAAGAGCGATGAATACGAGGAACATTGTCGTTCACGTCCAGATCGCGTCTCGTTAATTGCTGTCCAACAGAACACATTCAGTGTACAACAAAGTGCTCTCTGTCCGCAACAATACATGTTTGAATAGGTCATCTCCCTTTTGGGTAACTCTAATCATCAATATATCCTCCAGGAAGTCCCCTGTACTTCAGTGCATTCACTTCAAATACAATAGCATACTGCAATATACAGGAATACTCATATGTAACTTACGATATTTAGCTGGATCACCTCTGGACATAACACTATAACGTACACAAATCATCTCTAAATATCCAGTCTACCTTCCATCTCCTACATCTAAACTTCATATAGAACACTTTTTAGTACATTCATATCATTAACTACAGTATAAACACATTTTATGGTCCAATATAAAACTCTGTGTCCTTACAACTGAATCTGCATAACCATATGTGTTTACAACTGTTGCACCGGATCATTATCAAACATATACAGTGCATATTTCTTTCACATAAAGCAAATAAACACATTCCAGCTCAAGTCTATGAACTCATGGGTTTTTCTGCATACGGCCGTATGCAGAAAACCCAGATTACGAAGTGTGAAATGTTGTAGCTCTGTCCAGGGCGGACCAGCCCAGGAAGATAAATGTAATGAGAAAACATAACTCATGGTCCAGAAAACGGATTTCCTGTGGGAGCTCTGTCTTTCTGATCCCAGTGCTGTAAGACTTCACCTGTGCCCAGACTTTGAGTAAACTTTCTGTTGATTTTAAACAGTCCTCTCCTGTCTTCACTTCTCGCGCTTTCAATAAAGGAACATGGGTAAAATCTAACACTTCGCTCTCAAGCTGAGTCCAAGTAAAGAAGGCATGGACCAAAGTAGATCTAGCAAGCGGGTACCACCAGGTGGCCATGCACGAGAGAGATAGGCCCAAGACAGCATTCATTACACTATTTGGCCTATATGAGTATGTCAGAATGCCTTTTGGAGTGTGTAATGGGCCTGATACATTTCAGAGGCTGATGCAGGTTACTATAAGTGACCTCTTTTTTCATATACTCCTGGTTTACCTAGATGATATTTTGGTGTTTTCCCAAAATATGGGAAACCCAGAACTAAAATCAGAGCACAGACCAACACTCATCCAGTTGCTGAAAAAGCGCCAGAGCTGCCTGAACAGCCTGAACAGCCTGAACCCGAGTTTGTTATTGTAGACTAAGTCTGTTATCCTCAGAATGTGAAAGAATCTAACATGCTTACTACGTGTGAAAGAGCTCATTCACCAGTGTCAGCACACACTAGGGGAGTTGGCTCTGAGCCAAGTTTAACTGATATGAGCAGTCGTGACACAGAAACCGAAAATGTATATGAGGAGTTACAACCTGAAGTTAGTGCCAGTGACTCATTCCATCCTGAGAACAGAGACAAGCCTACTTTAGAATTGGATGGTGGTCATGGAGTAGGGAAGGGATCACTGTACCTATTCCTGCTCCTAGGAGAAGCAAGCGAGTCACTGCTGGGTCTCATTCCAACCCATTTCATGTGCCAAAGTCAGCCTGTAATGCTGTAGCAGTGAGTACAGACATGATTTCACAGGTTTTAACCAGCCTAGGTACTGTTCTGTTGCAGGCATTGCAGGGAGCATTTGAGTCAGTTCAAGTTTTGTAGTCACCAAGGACATTGACTAGTTGCAGGGGAGAATGTAGCCCGGGTAAAATGGTTGCCACGAGTGATTGCTGGGATCCTTGCAGCTTCAATGTCCAGCAGGTCACAGTTTGTTTACACACGCACAGAAATAACAAAACACAGAGTAAAAAAAACAAGGGGTCACAAAATACGGTAGCGGGCTCTGGATGCACACACAAACAAAATAAAATATGTAAAAACCAAATAACCAATCACCAAAAAATGCCACATTCACATACATAAAGACACTTACGTTCTGCCAAAAGTTCACCCGCTTTATGTTGAAGGTTGAAGGTTCAAATCTCGGTGCCAGCAGTGTCAAAGTGTCCTTGGGCAAGACACTGAACCCCCCCGATGGCTAGAACCATCGGTTGAGGTGGCGCCGCAGATGGCTGCCATCGGTTCTATACCAGAAACAAATTCCTTGTGTGTAACATACTTGGCCAATAAAGGTGATTATCCAAATTCTGTAGAGACAGGATGTCTGTATCTTCAAGTATCCAGACGGCCTATTTTACATTTTAGCAAAGACCTGTTGGCCTGTTTTGCACCTTCACCTAGACCCGCTTAGCACATTCCAAGTTCTGCTTTGTCATGTGGTATCTTGCAGAGACAGGGGGCCTACAACCTGAGGTGACCACCTGGCCTGTTTAGCATACTCACTAGGTCCTGCTTTGTCCTGCAATAAACTCACACACACACACACACACACACACACACACCTGGTTTAGATCACATTTCAGCAAGCAGGCACAGGCAGGGGTTGACCTGCTCACGCCAAATGGCCAATAGGATTACGAAGTGTGAAATGTTGTAGCTCTGTCCAGGGCGGACCAGCCCAAGAAGATAAATGTAATGAGAAAATGTAACTCGTGGTCCAGAGAACGGATTTCCTGTGGGAGCTCTGTCTCTCTGATCCCAGTGCTGTAAGACTTCACCTGTGCCCAGACTTTGAGTAAACTTTCTGTTGATTTTAAACAGTCCTCTCCTGTCTTCACTTCTCGCGCTTTCAATAAAGGAACATGGGTAAAATCTAACACTTCGCTCTCAAGCTGAGTCCAAGTAAAGAAGGCATGGACCAAAGTAGATCTAGCAAGCGGGTACCACCAGGTGGCCATGCACGAGAGAGATAGGCCCAAGACAGCATTCATTACACTATTTGGCCTATATGAGTATGTCAGAATGCCTTTTGGAGTGTGTAATGGGCCTGATACATTTCAGAGGCTGATGCAGGTTACTATAAGTGACCTCTTTTTTCATATACTCCTGGTTTACCTAGATGATATTTTGGTGTTTTCCCAAAATATGGGAAACCCAGAACTAAAATCAGAGCACAGACCAACACTCATCCAGTTGCTGAAAAAGCGCCAGAGCTGCCTGAACAGCCTGAACAGCCTGAACCCGAGTTTGTTATTGTAGACTAAGTCTGTTATCCTCAGAATGTGAAAGAATCTAACATGCTTACTACGTGTGAAAGAGCTCATTCACCAGTGTCAGCACACACTAGGAGTAGTGGCTCTGAGCCAAGTTTAACTGATATGAGCAGTCGTGACACAGAAACCGAAAATGTATATGAGGAGTTACAACCTGAAGTTAGTGCCAGTGACTCATTCCATCCTGAGAACAGAGACAAGCCTACTTTAGAATTGGATGGTGGTCATGGAGTAGGGAAGGGATCACTGTACCTATTCCTGCTCCTAGGAGAAGCAAGCGAGTCACTGCTGGGTCTCATTCCAACCCATTTCATGTGCCAAAGTCAGCCTGTAATGCTGTAGCAGTGAGTACAGACAAACCAAACATTAAACAGTACCATGTACCGGGACGCGCCAACAGAATCTAAACAACATGCCCACCTGTCGTCCCTCTTATTTCCTCCCGCACCTGTTCCTCCCCCCATCCCACATTGGCCAGAACAGCGCAGCATTTTGCAGAAAACAGCGGTAACCAATACATGAACAGCCTTCAATAACATTGCCAAACCCATTCGCACACAACAGAACACATGAACATCAGCGGCCGGTCAGGGTCGCCACAATATGAAATTCTAGGATTGACATTATAATCTGCATTAGCAAATATATCTACATGTTTATGTTCGTATGCATTATAATAGTATCATATGCTTTATGATTTACTTGTGTTAACCATTTCATTGGCTGCAAGAACAGAAGAGACGTGTGTAAGGCTGTAAGAGTAGACAGGAAACCACATACAGGAAGTAGACCAGGGTTCATAGCAACGCT
>NW_018128570.1:32441-33969 GCF_001952655.1 Monopterus albus
GAGCCCTGCCCGGCGAATGGCCAACAGAACCTCCCGTAGGTTCATCAGGGCTGTATCAAAGTCCTTGGCGTGCACCAGCAGGTCATCCAAGTACACCACACACTGGCTGCGGGGGATGTCCTTGAGCACACGCTCCATGAGTCGCTCAAAGGTAGCAGGGGCATTGCACAAACCAAAGGGCATCACTGTGAACTGCCACAGTCCTTGGCCAATAGTGAAGGCAGTCTTTGGTCGAGCCTCTGGAGCAAGCTCAACCTGCCAGTAGCCACTCCGTAGGTCCAAAGAGCTGAACCACTGGGACCCAGCCACGTGGTCCAGTGCGTCGTCAATGCGGGGCAGGGGATAGGAGTCTTTTTTTGTTACCTCATTGAGCCGGCGGTAGTCCACACACGGCAGCCACCCGCCGTCCTTCTTCCTCACCATGACAACTGGCGCTGCCCACGGTCCATCTGCTGGCTCAATTACCCCGTTAGCTGCCATGCTCTGGATCAATTCCTCAGCCGCTTGTCGCTTGGCCAATGGCAGACGATGAGGCCGCAAGCGAATGGGGGATGCTTGGCCGGTGTCTATGTGATGCCAACGTAGGTCGTCACAATATATTTCAGTCTAACTGTATATTTACACTTAATATTAACACACATTGTACTGTGTCATTTTCAATTGCTTTCCTGATTTCCTGGGTATAAAGTGAATTGGAACCTTGGTTTTGGGAGTGGTCGCCCCTCATGTTGCCCTTAGCAGGTGGACTTCCTGTTATCCTAGACGCAATCTGGACGTGAACGACAGTGCTCTTCGTATTCATTGCTCTTGCCTATTACATTAGTTTCCAGGTTAGTACACGGTAAAACTTTCCAAAAGTAACTTTATAAAGCTTTGCTTTGCTTCTGTACCAGTATATGAGTTTACTAGGATGCTTGTTTGTACGTATTTGACAAAAATAGTAAGTTAATTGTTCGCGGTTCTGGCTGGCGGTAAAGCGGGTCGTATGCAGAGAAACCCGCGAGAATGCATGGTCGAAATACCGTGATAGTTCATAGACTAGCGCTGGAATGTGTTTATTTGCCTTATGTGCACTGTGTATGTTTGATAATGATCCGGTGCAACAGTTTTAAACACATATGGTTATGCAGATTCAGTTGTAAGAACACAGAGTTTTATACTGGTCCATAAAATGTGTTTATACTGTAGTTAATGATATGAATGTACTAAAAAGTGTTCTATATGAAGTTTAGATGTAGGAGATGGAAGGTAGACTGGATATTTAGAGATGATTTGTGTACGTTATAGTGTTATGTCCAGAGGTGATCCAGCTAAATATCGTAAGTTACATATGAGTATTCCTGTATATTGCAGTATGCTATTGTATTTGAAGTGAATGCACTGAAGTACAGGGGACTTCCTGGAGGATATATTGATGATTAGAGTTACCCAAAAGGGAGATGACCTATTCAAACATGTATTGTTGTGGACAGAGAGCACTTTGTTGTACATTGAATGTGTGCTCTCACTTATGGCCATGAACTTTGGG
>NW_018128571.1:0-2927 GCF_001952655.1 Monopterus albus
TGTTTACCACCTAATGGAAGAAACATTAGGCAAATTGAAGGATCAATGCAAGTAATGATTAGAAGTAATGTTTCACAGATGTATGCTTCTTCCAACCACTTTAAACTCACAGGAATGGGACAGACATGAGGTCACTGACCCTGACCTTTGACCACCAAAATCTAATCAGTTCATCCTTAAGGCCAAATGGACGTTTGTGCCAAATCTGAAGAAATTCCTCAAGGTGTTCCTGACATATCGCATTCACAAAAAAGGGACAGGCATACGGACGGAAAACCCAAAAACAAAATGCCTCCAGTCATGGCTAATGTCAGTGTGAAGGTATGAAAGATGTCCATAGCAGTACTTTTGAAAGCATCTTTAAAATACTTGTACTGTCAAGTACAAGCCAAAGCCACAGCTGAAAACAGTCCCCAATTAATATACTAATTTTGACAACCAAAATCTAACCAGTTCATCTTTGAGTCCAAGTAGGCACTTGTGTCAAATTTGAAGAAATTCCCTCAAGGTGTTCCTGACACATCGCATTCACAAAAATGGGCCGGACAGTGGCGCCAACAGGATTGTATTTTACAGTATGCATAAAGCCACTTATGGCAGCATTTTGCTGCCATCATGAAACAAAATGTTTTCTAAACTCGTTATAATGGGATCCTTCCACATAAAACAAAAAAAAAAAATCCCTCTGGCTGCAGCTACAGTATCACTGGCATAGAGGCATAAAAACATAATGTCAGTAAAAGGCTATACAGTGTAGCTACTGTATTTGAAGAGTAAACTCACCTACACCTTTATTAGCTGGGTCAAGAGTTATAACCTTAAGAGATTTAACCAGTACACCTTCAGGCTGGAAAAAAAAAGACAAATATTAGAAGTCACAGCTATGTTTACATTACAATTATGTGCTGGTGTGCAACAAAGCAACAGTATGGGTTGCTTGTTAAAGTATTTTTTTTTCTTCTGTTTATTTTTTCTGCTCGCCTACAGTGACTCATCATAATGATTACAGGTTAACTTGCCTTTCAGTTTAATGGCTCTGTCCAAAATCAAGAACAAACAACAACATTAAACAAAATGGTAACTTTAACCCAAACTGTGTTTCCCTAGCCAGAAATATCTATTTAAGTTATAACCCAAACATAATCTGTTCGCTAAACCTAACTATATTTTAAAGACTGAGTTGTCCAATCATAAAATCACTATTTTTCTGCAGTAATTTCTAACAATTTTGGAAGACAGATAAATTATGTCATTCTGCCGATAATGGCTTCAGTGCAGAAAACACTCCTGTGTATCATTCTAGAGGGCATGAACAAACAGTGTATTCTGTCATTTAATCTGGAGGACCAGTTATGTATGACATATGTTGGCTAATTGAGCATACACAAAATATGGGCATGACACACACATAGAACAGTGGCTGTGCATTGGCTCACAGCAAAGCCAGATTTACACAGTAAATGTTGTATTGATAAAATAGGCTATGAACTAACAGCAAGCATACACACAAAGTACACAACATACACAGCAGTGGCTATGCACCAGCTGATATGAAAGCCAGCTTTACAAAAATCTTGATAAGACCACCAGCCACTGACATAGTTTCACAGGTAAGTGTCAGACAAACAGTTAATACTAGGCTAATGTGCATTAACCCTGCTGTACAGTGGCAGTGCATGAAAAATTGGTCTCCAAAAGTTTTCTTGCACTTGGGATTCACACTGATAAAAGCTTTCATCATGTCTTGTAGACCCCATTCAACTGCTCGACAATGTCTTTGTGCACATGTATAAGTATAAGGTACATCAGCTATCATTATGTGTGCTGCAGGTGCTGGTGCTGCTGTCAGTTGTTGCTTTTGATTCATTTGGTTTTGCTCTTTTTGATGTATTAATAAAGAAATGTCACTAAAGAAATAACTAAAGAACTAATTAGAGAACTAACTAGAAATAACTAAAGAACTAATTAGAGAACTAACTAAAGAACTATCTAAAAAGAAATAACCAAAGAAATCTGCTTTTGCGCCACCATTTTCTTGTGCTGTTGCATGCCTCTTTGCAGCAAGTTAAGGTCACGCACTTGTTACAAAGAGGTAACAACAAACAAAGAGTTTGGCAAAACTGACTGAAAATGTGGAACACAAGAGCCATTATTAACCACTTACTAAGATCAGAATATTATTAGAATATGAACATAACCAATAGAAATTAAATTGTTTTTTATTATTTTTGTTTTAAATGTATAGTTGTGCTGAAAATGCAAGTCCTTTACCATCCTCCAGGGGGTGCTGCAGCACCCTCTGCACCCCTACTTCCCACTGCCTTGCCCACATGAGGTACCTCGCAAACTCAAATGAAAAGAGGCAATGATCATGTCCAGATGAAGTGCCCAGGTAAGACTTGATCCTCACCAACATTCCCTCTCTTTTACCATGTCTTCTATTTTATTTGCTGGGGGGGAGAACACAAGGTATACGCCAGAGACATGGCACCGGAGATCCAGAATGAATAGTTAAGCTGCAAATAGGCAACTTCTCCACAGATGATCAAATACTACGTAGGGGAAGGCAATTGCACGCCAGTAGAGCTGATACATTCCATGTGAATAGTAGTAATGACAGGGTAAGCAACAAATCAGACAGTCAATGGTAGGCAGCTGGCAAACAGCGGCTCCATCTTGAATGCTTAGTCAGCAAAAGAATATAAGATCAGAATAAAAATAACTTTAAGATATACCCAGTAGATGAGTTCTGTTTGTCTTACCACCACCCGCAGCATCTTCATGATTCCATCACTGAGTGATGAGTCTCTAACGGATGCTTTGACCTCAATGCGGAATTCTCCATTCTTCATGGGAATAATGATGAAGGGTACAGATCGTGTAGTTTGGGCCCCAACTCTGACCTCCTGACGATACTTTCCACGTTT
>NW_018128571.1:3439-5492 GCF_001952655.1 Monopterus albus
TGAAACAACAGAGCAGACAGACTTACATCAATAGCCTCGGGGATGTAGTTGTGGAGGATTGCCTTGATTTCTATCTGCTCTCCACGGACAGCAGCGTAGGGCAGTCTGAGGTCAATGAAGAAATTCTTCCGGACAATTACCTCTAATGGATCTCCAACACAGATTCCTTAAAAATTGGAGAAATAGAACAAGTCATGGCACAGGAAAAAAAGGTCTAAAGGAGGGAGGAGGTTTTAAATTAGACACACAACTAAAACACAAAACAAGTTATTGAATCCTCGCCTTGAGTTGCTGACAGACTGATGCCAATGAACTGCCAGGTTGTGATTGAGTCTTGTAACGGAACAGTTGTCACAAGTGATGTGGTGTCACTGAAACAACAAAAATTGTAACGACTTAGGAGGTAAATTGTGGTTTTAAATTCTAGTGCTGTCTTCAATGAAGTTATGACTGTATAATTTAAATTTTTGTTGGCTCACCAGTTCGGTTGGTGTGGAGAGCAAGCAGGCAGTTTGATATCCTGCCACAGCCAACTCTCTGGGAACTGGGTGCGAGATACAATTTCATTGCTGTCCATGAAACTGTTGTCATCTTCCTCACCTGAAGTGTCATTAAAAAGGTTACTGTTTCAATTCTATTAAAAATACCAGTATGATCCAATAAAAATGTCAGTATCAAAACTCAAGTATAAAGTTAAAAGACTTTTGGCTTAAGCCATGCAGTGTTCATTCTTAAATTTTTCTGTTTCAAAACAAATTTGGGAAAAAAAGCATCTTTTTTTTTTTTAAAACCAAAACGGGAAAACAGAAAGTCTAGGGTTTTTTTTTTTGTTTTGTTTGTGTGATGCAGGGAAATGTGACGGCTCCTCATTATAGATGCGCACAGAAGGTCCAGAGAATTTGTTAACCGAGAATATCTGGGTATCTAAACAAAATAAAAAACACCTTGGATTTTCTGTTTTCCCATTTTGGTTTTAAAACACAAAAGCAAAAAACAACACCTTTTTGTTTTTTGTTTTTTGTTTTGAAAGGGAAAAATGAAAGAACAAACGACACTGATTTGTCTTACACAGGTAACAGTATTGTGAAAGGCAGTGACACAAGATGCACAAAGAAGAGATTTGATATTTCATTTGGTAGTTTAGAGCTGTGGTTTTTACCTAAGCTGGTTGTGATATCCCTTATAGTCCTGGCTCGTTTCCTCCTGCTGGGGGCCGCACATTTCATCTCTGGAAACACAGCACAGACTAGATCTTTAAGAGAACCCAACAAAGTTGGACCTTCAACTGTTGCATTGTGCGTTATTATCAATTGCATGGTAGTCTATAATAGCACACCTTCTTTGTTTGACTGTCAAAACATTTGTCAGTGAAGCTGTAAAAACAGGTCCCAGAGAGAACCAAAAAGCCCAGAAAACACAGGCCGTAACAGTAGAGCTCGCCTCTGATGATCTGGCATCAGAAATGACCTTACAAAAGGTCTCTGCAGTTAGAAGTCCCACAAGAGGAGCAAGAATATTTACAAGAAATATGAGAAATGACTGCATTAGGAAAAAGTGATTTTACATTTAGAATCTAAATAAAAAGGTGGATAATGCATCACACAAAAAGGGAAGTAATACACACATCCCTACAAAAAGAGGAAGTGCAGGTAGTGTGTGTGTGACAGAGAAAAAAAATAAAGACTGAGTTTTATGAAAAAGTAAAAATGATGGTTTCATGCATAAAGTAAAAATTTGATTGATAATTAATGTTTAATCAATGATAATGTTTAGTCAAGTGTTCAAAATATAGTGATATATGTTTTGATTTGATTTGATTTTGATTTGATTTATTCTTTCAAGCATTTAAAACAGTTGATATAACAACACACATTTTTACACACAATCCAATATCAATTTGCTTATACCTAGTACATGCTTGAATGGAGTAGGAAGAAGTCAGACTTATCCAGTCCTACCCCATGACATCATCTTACCATCATTGGTTTGCAAGCAATAAATGATTCACTTCTATTCTCTTCTACACCACACAAGTAATATACTAAAGAATTAT